>NC_061510.1:348652700-348697143 GCF_022539505.1 Lolium rigidum
CTTAGCGGACGATTTTGAGACGTTGTCTATCAGAACTTTTCTTTTAGTGATAAGACATCATAACAATCATACACATAAAGAATAGTGATGGAATAATATGTAAGGAACAGTTGTCAATTTTAAGTCCTACCGAACATGGTTGATGATTACTTATACTATACTTCAAAAGAATAACTTTTGAAGAACATGTTGTTTAAGAAATAATGAGTATTTCAAAGAAGGATTAGGCTTCTAAGGTTTGATTGACATTTGTATTTCAAAAGAATAACTTTTGAAGAACAGGTTAAATAAGAACAAGAACTACTATAATTAGGAGCTATGGCTTCTAGGGTTTACTTTTTAGATTTATTTAGTTCTCTAATAGGAATTAGTTGGGTTCTTAAACAGAATTGGTCTATATGTAGCAAGTATTAGCAGGTTTATTACTATGGTTGATTATGGGTAACATATTAAAGAATGATGGTCGAAGTGTTGCTATAAGTTAGGGTTACGATGACTTCACATTTGCTTCACTAAGTAATGTTTAATGGCCTCTAAACTAGAGGGTTTATCACTTCCTGAATAGGTTTCAGTGGAATAGGAGCATGTGATGTGTATTACTACCAAGATTGGTACTAGGGTTCATCATTATGGTTTTACTAGGGTTTGATGGTTGAGGTTGATCCTAATGGTGTGGTATTTAGGATTGATGATCAATGGTGCTAACATATTATCAAGCTAGGGTTTGCTCCTAAGTGACACTAGTGGATCATATAGGTTTAATTAGAAAGCGAGAGACATGAAATAATGATCACATGTGATTTGGTTTTATTTTAGTAGCTCACAAACATGGAATCATTTGTTGTTAAGTAGGGTTCTATAGGTATAGGTGAAATTCATATAGTGATATGAAATAACAACTAGGGTTTTAGAGTTGGTTCTAATATGGTATGATCCCATAAAATAATGGGACCAAAGTTCTTACTTATATTGGAACTAGGTTTCTAATTTGTGGTACAATTCTTAAATAAGAATTGGTAATAGGTTTGAAATCATTAATAGCTTTGAAATAGAAATAATAATGAGTTTAACATTATATTATTTTTAAAAGACTTTAATAAAATGTGATAAATACTATTAGGGTTTAGGGTTTTAATTAATATTTGAAGTATTGATTAATTAGAATTTTCATATGGTTAAACCTAATTATCAAGAAATATTTGTTGTTTTATATGGCATCTTAAGGTGAAGTAATATTTAATATTTTCTTCATGTGAAGAATTGAAACAAGAATTTATCTATTTAGTTTTTAGGTTTTAATAATTTAAGATTTAAAATTTGGTCTTCTAAAATTTTAGAGGAAATTCATAATGTTGTTCTTTTAAACTTGAAGTATTTGTTTTATATTTTATTTATTTATAAAGGTCATTTTCTGATACTTGATTCTATTTATTGTTTTTCTTTTTATCATCTTAAATGTTTAAAAGGTTTTCTTTAAAAAAAAATTAACCCAATGGTTTATTGGGTTGGCCCAATGGCCTGGCCAACCAGGCCTGGCCCAAAGGCCCGAGTCGGTTGGGTCTAACCCAACCCGACCCCCCACTCTCTCGCTCACCTACACCCGTACACGATCACCGCCCTCACCTCACTTCCCTTTCGCGACCACCACGCCCCGCGCGGCGCGCCGCTCGCCCCGGTCGCTCCCCGGCCAACCCCGGCACCGGCGTGATGGGGCTATGGACCGCCTCGTCGAGCTCTACCCCTCTCGTCCAAATCGATTTGATTTCCGTTGTCTCTCGCGGTCGCCTCGACCCCGAAACCCTAGCCTGCCACTATCGTCGCCAAACCAGCCACCGGCCAACTCCGGCCGCCCTCCGAGCTGCTGGTGCTTCATCTCACTTCATGGTCGCTCTTATCTGTCTCTACCATGCCCTCGCCGCTTCTTCACCTCTACCATTTGGCTGATGCGGCCTCGCCCAGAACTCCGCCCCGGCCTCTCACCGCCGCCGCGCGTCCACGGGGCACTGGCCGGTCTTCCGCCGGCCCTTCAACTGCCGCGACGCCGCCACTAGCCTCGATGCGCCCCTGGCTAAACCAGGCTGTGGGATCGGCTTGGTTGCCAGTACGGTGCCGCGCACCGCCTGCTGCTCCCCAATGGAGACCCCGCCTCCTGGTCGACCACTAGCCCCAGCTCGAGCTCCTGGTGGTTATGTGGTGTTAGTTGATGCTGCGGTGGTGATGGGGTACTGCAGTGATCTGCTGCTCTAATGCCTACTTCAGCTGCAACCTCGACGCCGGCGGGACGGTGCCGTAGGTGCAACCCCGGCGTCCACGCCTCCTTGTACTGCTACTACTGCTATGTGAGTTAACCCTCTCCTCTCTGTCTATGGCCTTGGAGTGGTAATCATTGACTGGCAATTCGGCTGCTTAATAAACCAGTGTTCTTTCATGTGTGGTTCCTGACATACCATCTCTGTCAAACTGAATATACACTACTCACTCATACTGTTGTGTAATTCTTGTTGAGCTTAAACATGTAAGATGCAACTATTGTTGCCTGCAGATAGATGCTTTGCTTGGTAACTTAATTGTGAGCCTACATACAAATTTATTATGGCTTTGATTCTGTAAAACAAATGCAACTATGCTGCCTGGTAGCTCTCAATGGCCAGCTGATGTTGTACAGGGAGGTGTTTTGGTACTGTTGTGATTTACTTGGGCTTGGTTAAACTGATAAGAACGCATTTTGTGCTTGATCTATTTGCCCTGCCTGTGTATATTTCTGATGGCATTGCTGTTGGATTCAGATGATTCAATGATCATGTGATCATCTTGTGTGTGAAATATCCTATATGTGTATGTGGTGGTGCAAAGGAATTGCTTGGCCAACTCCCTGGCTTTCTCTCTTTTGGCTAGTAACTGATAAGAACAGACATTATCTTGATTTAGTTGCCACACCAATGATGCAAAGGCTGAGGCTCAGATTTGTAATAAGAACAGATACTATGACATAGCTCTTATTTCTCTGTGATGATCAGGCATAGCATATCTATGCAGACTGAGAGAATCACCTTTCACAATTTAAACTGATGATTTATAGTTTGAGATTTGCCTATGTTATTACTTGCAAAATCTTTCCATGTGCCATCTGCTTAGGTTTAATCCACTCTGTGGTACCTCATGGAAGTGTGCACAGAAGAAATATCCATTTAGCAAGATTGGTGCTGTTGGTAGATTATGTAGAGTGATGTATTAGGCGAAGATCATAACCATGATCAGATGATGTTAAAATTCCCCGAACAAACCCTTATGGATGCTTGTATTAATTTCCAAGTGAAAATATGACTTGGGATAGATCCTTGTGATCTATACCACCGATGAATTTATATGTTATAGTTGGATTTGGTTGTATAGCAACCTCGCCGTAGAGAAGCTTGGTCTTCGGTTTCGGAATAGTCTGCTTCTTGTGGCATGCCTGCACCTCCTTGCTGCTTCTGCTTCTTCCTAAGATCTATCTGATGATTTCAGTGGTTTAACCAGTGTGTTGTTCTTGTGGATCATGAGATGTTCTTGCTGGTATGAGGTACAGATTATGCGGCTGGGTGTGTTTGTGTACTGTGGAACTGCTAGTCCTGTTGTGGTGCTGCTTAAATACTACTGAGCAATGCTTGAGGTGGTGACAACACATGCTATGCATGTGGTGACTGTGCTGCCTGTGTGTGCTCCTGGTACATCGCATGTGGTCTAGTAGATATTTTGTGCCTCCTAGTGCAAGGCACGGCTAGTGCTTGTACTTATCCTGTATTAGCCTTTATTTCTGGTACTGCTATGTGTGTAAACCTGTGAGCCTTATCTGATGGTTGAGATCTGGTTAGTGACTGCTTACTGAGCATGGCCGAGCAACTAAGATGTAGTTGTATTAACTGATAATGTGTGATTCAATAATAATTAGGCTTTTTGCTTAATTACCAGTGGCTTAGTAATATTTGATTAGGATCATATTGACTTTTCCATGTCAAAATTGATCTAGTAGAATTGATTAGTGGCTTTCTCTTTAAGGAATTTGACTAGATTAGAGGGATTAATTAGTTGCCTTTGTTGCCTAAGAGAAGTGGATCAAATACTGTTGCCCTTGTCCCTTATTTGATATGGATCAGATGTGCTCACTTGTCCCTGGTGCCTATTTGCTCATTGTTGCCTAATGATACAAAATGATCCATTGATCCCTCTTATGATCCAGAGATGATACATGATTCCCAAAGCTGCCTAGAAATTGAAATTGATCCCTCTAATCCACAATTTAGATATTAGGACAAGTTCCTAATGTCTAGTAGTTGAGTTCCAATTATCAAAATGCCTCATCCTTGATGATGGCGACATTTTAACCCTAACCCAATATTTTCCCTTTTTCTTTGTTTTGTTTCTCTTATTGCAGGAAAAGAAGAAGATTGGAAGATTGGGAAGATCAAGATTTAGTATAGGAATTTTTTTTATTCTTTTGTAATCTTTCTATATTTCTATTTATATGACTTGTAAATAGTTGGGTAATGATATTTGTAATAAAGTTTAAGTCATTTATTCATTTGAATTATCAAATGTGTGTACTTTTACCTATAATATTTATATACTTGTTTAAATTTCAAATTCCAATTCAAATTCTTCTTTGAATTTCTGTTTCCATATTTGAATTTGAATTCAAATTGTTTCCCCCAAAACACATGAGTTCAGAAAGGTCATGTCGAGATTTATCGCACCCACATCGAAGACTAACTCAATTCCACCGATGTAAGAGAAACCTCGATCCCTTTGGAGGTTTTAAACAAAAGCGCGAAAATTCCTCGGATTTTCTATGCATGAATGCGATGCACACATTTGTTTCCTCTCTTTTTGTAACCCCAAATACTGGGATATTACATTGCGTCATTTGTTGAGGCTTGTTGACTTTGTTATCTTTTTGCAATCTTTGATCCTATCTATAGTGTGATCCCTTCCGAATATTCGTCATTGGATACGTGCATTTGATTCCACTCAAATTGCGAGAAATGCACATAGTATGGAGGAACTCTCACTATATTGGCCTTCTAAATTTTTCACCCATTCGGCAATTGGTGCCAATTGGGGAAAAGTTTGGAGGGTTTAAGGGAATTTGGTTATGTCTTTGCTTTGTGCTTAAGCATGTGCCTTTATTGCATTGCATCTTGTTGCTTTGCATAGTTGAATATTTAGAGAAAACTCCACTAGGCTTTGAATGTCAATATATGCTCTTGCATATATTATGGGGGAGTTTGCTCTATGTATTCAACTTGGTTGTTACTTAAATTCCTTATATAAACCCTCTCAAAGAGATTGTCATCAATTACCAAAATGGGGGAGATTGAAAGTGCATGGAGCCCCCATGTGTGGTTTTGGTAATTAATGACATTCCCTATGGACTAATGTTTGCATTGAGTTATATTTGTAGGTGTTGTCCATAGGCAATGCTTGAACCATATGTTGGCTTCAAGGTTGCAATAAGAAGAAATTTATGAAGGATATCAAGTGTCAAGTATGTCTTGAAGATGAAGATGAAGTGAGCCCTCAAGTTACTTCAAGACATCAACATGATGAAGAATGAAGAAATGAAGTGCAAGTTCAAGATGAGCCAAACTCGAAGAGATCATATGCTTGAAGCTTGCCATCCATATGGTGATCATGGATATGTGAAGATGCGCCGAAGAAGAAGCTCTCCCATAGTGGAGTATGGGGGAGCATTTCGCATGACTTCATCAAGTAAGCACAATCAAGAAAGGTGTTCCATCTTGTTGCGGTCAAGACCGTCATCATCAAGCCCAAGTGGAATGCGCAAGGTTAAGGTTTGCTCTTGATAGGGTTTCTTTCTCTCTGGTCTCATGGTGTAGTTGGAGACCGTTTTATAGTTTAGTTGTTTTACTATCAACAGGGCTCTCGAGTGAGTAACTCGATCGTATCCTTCGGAGAGCTCAAACCTTTGCATCCTTACATCATCTTTCTTGGTTGTTATTTGAATCTTATCCATGTGATGTTTTAGAGCTTGTGTTTATTCTCATGAAAATCTCTAGTTCATCAAGAATGGTTTTTGCACGGGCAACTTGTTGCATTTTCAAGGTTGGAGGTTTTACCGGTATGTATTTTTTAGATAGGTCAAACCTTTCTTAATTTATTTCTATCCTACCTTACTGGACTATGATGTTTCCCTGCATGATCTTGTAGAGCTTGTTACTAGCTTCGAAACGAGTTCAAGATCATCAAAATTGGAGTCCGGATGCAAAAGTTTTTGAAGTTTTCGTGAAGCTGTTTTTTGGCCGGAAGTTGGCCGGACCGGAACTTCCGCCCTACTTCCGGTGAACTTCCGGAAATGCTGATTCTGCACGCAGAAATCATACCGGGAGCATTCCGGGGGCGCCCTACTTCACCCGGAAGTTGGCCGGTACTTCCGGGGGGCGGAAGTTCCGCCCCAAGTGACCGGAAGTTCCGGTTTTGACGAGTTTTGTGCATAACGGGCAGATTTCTCTTGTCCTATTTAAGGGGGTCTTCTTCCCCAAAGTTTCCTATCCGTTTGAGCTCGTTTTTCCCCATTGTTGACCTTCTTTGAGCTTGCTATCTCCCTCTCCCCCCCCCCATGAATCTTGCATCTATTTGAGAGAAAGATAGAGGAGATCTAGATCTACATCTTCACCAATCAAATCCCTCTCTTTGTGAGGGGAATCCACTAGATCTAGATCTTGGAGAAATTTGGTGTTCCTCCTCCTATTTGTTCGTTATCTCTTATTCCCCCAATAGCTTTTGTAGCTTTGTTGAAATTTGAGAGAGAAGTACTTGAGCATCTTTGTGGTGTTTTTGCCATTGCATTTGGTGCATCGGTTTGAGTTCTCCACGGTGATTCGTGGAAGTGAAAGCGAGAAAGTTGTTACTTTTGGGTTCTTGGAACCCTAGACGGATTTGAGGCCTTTGTGGCGATTTTTTGGGAGCCTCCAATTAAGTTGTGGATGCGTGCCCAAGATTTGTGTAAGGCCCGGTTTCCGCCTCGAAGGAAATTCCTTAGTGGAACCGTGACCTAGGCCTTTGTGGCGAGGGTCACCGGAGAATAAGGTGAGGCGCCTTCGTGGCGTTCGGTGTGTGGTGTGAGTACCGCATCTTGGGATGAGGCCTTTGTGGCGTTGGTGTGCATCGAGCAACCACACCTCAAGGTGAGCCTCTTGTGGCGTTCGGGAGCACTAAGCCACCGCACCTCTCCAACGGAGATTAGCACTCGCAAGAGTGTGAACTTCGGGATAAATCATCGTCTCCCGGTGCCTCGATTATCTCTATACCCGAGCTCTTTACTTATGCACTTTACTTTGTGATATCCATCGTGCTTGAAGTTATATATCTTGCTATCACCAAGTTGCTTATATTGCTTAGCATAAGTTGTTGGTGCACATAGGTGAACCATAGTATATAGGTTTTGGACCTGACAAAGTAAACGCTAGTTTTATTCCACATTTGTTAAGCCCATTTCGTAAAAGTTTTAAACCGCCTATTCACCCCCCCCCCCCCTCTAGGCGACATCCGTGTCCTTTCAGCTAGTTAAATGAGACGCTTACTAGGGATTCCGGTTTATTTACAAAACACACATGCATTAATGTTTCCCGTTAATGCAATTATAGCATGAAATATAAAAATCTATCATAAACATTAAGATATAATAACAACCACTTTATTATTACCTCTCGGGCATATCTCCAACAGCCAAGGGCACGAGGTTGCTGCCCATCACCGAGCCGCGCCTCCGATTCAGCAGGATCACGCGGTCCTCTAGCTCCTTAATAGCGAGGATGAGGATGGTGGTCTCGCTGTCGTCCGCCTGGAGCAGATCCTCGATGTCGGAATTGTTTGAGAAGGACGAATCAGACAGTTCATCCTCGAATCGGGCAGCGAGTCCGTGGGCGGGCCGTAGAGGTGAGGGAGGAGACGCGGGCAGGATGTGGCGCAAACGAGGGAAGCTCGGCGTCGGCGGATGTGGCCAAATCGGGCGACGGCGGTGACAGAGTCTGGTGGCGGCGCGTGGAACGGGTGAGAGCACGAGGTGGTGGAGGTGAAACTTCATCGCACCCTAGATATGATGCGAGTGTGGGTTCTCGTTCAGTTCGGCCTCTAGGCCCATGTATTCAGGCCCACAGGCGTTTTATTGCGCGCCCCGTAAAAACAATTTATGGGTCGACTTGTTTACAGTAATTGATCTACGCCATTTTTCGAACCGAACCCACAAATTAGTGGTTATTTTTCAGTTTTCGCACTTTTACAGCTATTAGAGATGCCCAGCCGCGTCCCCCAAAGGTTTTTTGGGCGCACCAGACATTTTTTCGTTCCCAGACGCGCGCCCCAAAGCCTCCTTCCGTCTGGCGCGGCCCAATACGTTGTCCGAAGCCTCGAGCCCGTCCCTGGTCCACAGGGGATGCTCTAGGCACGCCGGACACAACGAAAATCGAGGCGAGGAGTGGCGGGCCCGACGCGTCAACGACACATAAAAATTCCACCCTCCCTCCCACCATATCGCGCCTCTCGCGCCACAACCCGCCCTCCAGCCGCACTTTTCTGCCCTCCCAAAAGCTTTCACCGCCTATCTCGCCGATTCATTTCTCCCTCCCGCCGTCGCTACTCTCTCCCTACCGCCGCCGCTACCCTCTCCCATCCATTGCGCCGCCGACATGCCCCAAAAAATGGCCAAGAAAGCGGCCACCAAGCCGCCGGGCAATGAGGCAGGGACGAAAGGGCCGAAGGGCCCTCTTCGCGAAGCCGCGGAAAGTGCCATCGGCGAGGAAGAAGCTGAATGGCTGGACCGACGAAAGGTGGGAGGAAGACTGCATGCGGCGCAAGCTGTCGACGGCGTTGCGGAGGGGACGGCGGATGGTGGAGCATGAGAATAAGTCAGAGGCGGTGTGTGCGCACCAGAAGGCCGTATTGGCCGCGTGTATCGCTGCTACCAACGCGAGCCCATGGAGTACGTCGGCCATCGCGCACATTCCGGGAGTGGCGTCCCCGTCGACACCTGGTTTCTTCAACGAGGGCCCTTCTGCGACTCCAGGGTGCGTGACACCGAACTTTTCGCCGCGGTACGAGGTTGCGCTGCCGCATGGCGGCTTCAACCCAAACGACGTGTTCTACTTCCCGGCGCGGATGGAGCCCCGTTCACTGGCCGCAGCGGTCCGCTCGAATTCGAGGACGCCGGTGGTTCGTTTGGGGAGGAGGAGGAGGAGGAGGAGGAGGAGGAGGAGGAGGGGAGTACGAGGGGTGGAGGAGGACGACGACGATGACGAAGAGGGCGGCGACAAAGAGGACGACGAGGATGAGGATGCCGCGGAGGATGCATAGGGTCTCGTGGAGGTTGACGCGGCCGGTGTGAGGAAGAAGAGGAAGAAGAAGGCGACCTCGGGCACACGAGGCCCCAAGTGGAAGGTTCTGGAGGATGAATGCCTCTGCGAGTCGTGATCGACGGTGAGCCATGGCTCGTTCTGTAATATGATCGCGCGTCAAGTACTTTGATTGCGGCTAGTTCGATCGCGACGACTTCAGAACGATCTCTTTTGAACGTGAACTATTTGAATTTATATTTGGGAGCCCCATTTAGGGGACGCGGCTGGGGAGCGACGTCCCCCAAACACGACACGAAGAAAACACGTCCCCAAATGCTCGATCCGGCGCCGTTTAGGGGGACACAGCTGGAGATGCTCTTAGACACTCAAAGTTAACAAGATCTATCATATGCAAAACTACCTGGAAGACAAGATGATGGGCATAGCTCCAGGCATCTTTGAAGATTGTGCTCTCTTATGGTGGGAACAAATGCGAGTTGCCACCGGAATGGCTAACGTCCAATCAGAACATGGGAGGCAATGAAAGAAGAAATGCATTCCCACTTAGTGTTCTAGTGCATTACACACGTTACTTCTACAAGAAACTTCAAGAGCTTAAACAAGGGGCAAGAAATGTGGGAGAATATAACAAAGAAATGCCTAGGCAGCTCAATGGAAATAAAAATATGGCACGGTGATTGATTCATCAGTCTTGTATTTGGTGTTTCTTGCAATTTCCTGCAGTTAATAGTAGAAAAGATGAGTTGATTAACTGTAAAGCCAGTTAGCAAATTTAGCCAACTGAGCTGACACCCCAAAATTAGGCAGCGCACCTCCTTGCCTGAAGGAAAACAAGCTCATTCGTCTCTGTCCGCTGTCTAAGTTTGCCTTCCTCGGGCAAATCCGTTCTGGCCTCAGCCAAGAATCATGCATGAGCAGTTTGCATGCCAGCCTCCACCACACACGTACGCGCAGCTGGTTCTCCACGGTCCTGAGCCCCGCACGCGCGCCACCGCCGTCGCATCTTCGCCATCATGGCCGCGGCGCTCGTCAAGATCGTCGCCCTCGTCGCCGCCATGGCCGCGGTGGTCGCGCTCAGCTTCTTCCTCCGGTACCGGTGCCGCCACCTGCCGTCCCCGTTCCTGCCCGGCGGGGAGCGGCTGGTGATCGTGGTGATCAACGAGCAGCAGGTCGGCGAGGAGCTGGACCTCACCGACGGCAACGTGCAGCTCCTCTGCCACGGCTACAGCGAGCACAACCTGAGCAACTCCGTGTGGTCGACGCGCGCCGATATCCCCAGCGCCGCGGCGGCGCACATGACGCTGCCGGCCGTGCGCGGCGACGAGGTGTTCGAGGTGCTGTGCTCGTACCGCGGCTCCAACCGCTGCTGGGCGCACGGCGTGCGGCTGTTCTGGAACCCGGGCCACGACGTGCTCCTCTGCAGGGAGTTGGGCGGCGGGTGCGAGGTCAGGTTCCGCAAGGACGGCGGCGTCGAGAAGCAGTACGGGACGGCGGGGTACAAGGCGCAGTACGACGCGCAGCCCCCCTTGTTCCTGGGCTTCGTGCCGGACTTCGACAACGCCAGGGACGGCGTCTGCTCGTCGTCGAGCTGCATCGGCAGGACGGTCAACAGGGTGATCGGCGAGGAGAGCTGCTGCGACGATTCCTGCGGGGGATGGGAGATGGCAGCGCCAAAGAAATCATCGTGATCGGTTGCATGATTGTAGAACACCTTCCTCATTTCTGTATCATGTGTAGAGTACCTGATTTTCTTTATGATGTAGAGTATGCAACTAGAAACTGATTAATAGGAAAAAAAAACAGATACACTTGAATCCCAATCCAATTTAACCTTTCGGCATGACAAGTTGACAACAGTAGCTTACAATAACTCAAATTTAGGACAGACTTTTTCCCCATTGGACCACTTGCTAAAAGTCGAAACTTAGACAGACTCTCAGTTCACATAACAGCAAAATAGGAGGTAACAACCAAGTTTTGTATCACACAGTTCTCATTGTGATTTAGGAGAATAACATCTCGACACCATTTAACCGACGACTTGTGATTGTATCATTTCAGACTTCCAAAGCAGAATATGAAGCTCCCCCGCGCCCATCAGTCAATGGATCTGAAAATAGGAGAGGAGAGTTTCAGATATCATGTAATCGGCAATGGAATTATTATAAGCTAATGCATAGGGAACGAAACTCACAGCTCCTTTGAAGTGCTCCAGAACAAATAGTCGAGCAGAATTCAGAATTAATCGTGATTGCATCTGGCATTTGACTGATTAGTTGCTAATCAGAGTCTTCGTAGACACCCTCATCATCATCAAGATCATCAAAAGAACGAATGTCCAGCTGGTAGCGCAGGATACCACCAATGCCACCAAATCCTCGGCAAAACTGTGAGCCCTCTTGAGATTTGTTGGTAACGAATTCAAGAGTGCACCCGAACTTCTTGTATTCATTAGCAAACCATTCCAAAAGAGTTGTTTTCTCCTGAACTTCCAGCTCAGCATTGGTTTCTGCATCACGGAAATTGCTCTGGTCAGCTTCAGTCTCTTTGTTGAGATGTTTTATGATAATTTCTCCACTTGCGCTGTGCTTAAGCACATATCGGTTGACATCAAGGTTTTCCCACACCATCAGAGTTTCAACAGCACCCATCTCAAGAGCCTTCAGGGTGTCATCAACGCCAAAGACATACTTCCCAGTATCTTGACTGATCTCTTCAAAGTACTTCCCAATCAACTTCTTCTCCTGTATGAACTTCACATTTGCTAGAATCTCAGCTGATAACTCAATGGCTTGGTTGAAACCGTTCTCACCACCATATGAAACATCAACCACATTCAGTATTTTGGTCTGAAGGCGCTGGTCAAACATGTCAGATTGGCTCAGTTCTGTTTTAAAATCAGCAGAACCAGCCAATATTAGTCCCGCAACATTAGGCTGGCTGGTAGCTGGGTTGATGAAGAACTGAGTGGCAAGTTCAGCTGTCTTCCGAACGTAATTATGACGCTTTTCCATCCGAAGGCGAGCGAAACGAAGAGCAGATTGCCCTCCTCTTCCATGCTTCTTTGGGAGATCTACAGTAAATTTGTGAAGCACTTCACGAGTGTTGCCACTAAGTGTGCCGAAAAGAGTTCCATTACCATCCATAATAATGAACCCAAACTTGTCATCAGATTCCAAGAGCTCACTCAAGGCTTCAGTGTGAAATTTGTTGTCGCAAAGGTACAAGGATGCATTGATAGGCTTGAATGGCTCAAAATCAATAGTAACCTTCTTCTCCTTGCCATCGTCAGTAAGAATTGTTCCAGTGTAGAGAACTAACCCATTTGGTGGAACCCTATTATACAGCTTCAGCCTCTGCTGAGCTGAGGTGATGGCTGCCAGAACAGATTGGCGGTTGACTCTACTCTTGATATTTGAAGCGGTACCATATTCATCACCCAGCATCTTGGTCACACGTGAGACTTGATCACGTGGAGGCATAATCAGAGAGATCATGCTTGTGCCATTGCCCCTAGCAGATTCAAGTCCCTTGATCAGCTTCTTAATCTTCCACATCTCAATATTCTTGTCGGTTTCATGACTATCAGACATCTTGACAAACTAGCGTGCTCAATTCACCTGCAGAATATAGAAGCTTTTTTTAGGATAAACAGTAGGGAATATAGAAGCTATCAACTGTATGAAAGGGATTAAATGGGAGCTGACAGCAAACAAGTGATAAAAAATGGAGTCTAAGATATTGCTGTCAGGGAATTAACTTAAGCTTTTGCCTGAAAATAGAGAGTGGGTGCACCCAAAGGCTATACAAAGCATGCACATTAGCCTGTTCCAGTAGCTGCAGTGCCATTTTACTACGAGACTAAAATCAACATGCAATCTGCGTCAACTTTTGGACAGAATACAGTCGTAGCTAAGTGGATAGGTTTGCAAGCTTTTAATTACCCACAGCAATACGCCAACACCAGTAAATACCATGAGTTGTCGCCTTGTCGGAGCTGGACACCGACAGATACGGAAGGAATTGTATACGCATGCTATTCTTTAATACAAGCAAAAAAAGGAAAGTAAGGTCTGCCTCTTGTATTAAGATGTTAGAAATATTACAGTAAATTCCAAAACACGGGAAGTCTGGCCTTCAAACCAATCACTGGCGGAGCTTCTCAAGGGCAAAACTGGGCCATGGCCCGCCCTGCCCAGGAGGAAAAATAACTTTTACACCTATGCAGCATCGATAAAGCCCACTAACCCAACCTAGGTCACGTGAGAGGCAAGCAAACATGCAGTTCATCCGTTCGGCAGTTCTCGTTCCACTTCGTCGCTCGGTTGTTCCTGCTCGTGAGCGGCTCATCCATGGCACTAGTTAGGCAGCAGGCGCAGGCTGCCAGAGAGCTAGCTACGGCCTACGGCCAGCAATTTCGATTAGACGACCTATTTAGAGAAGAATTGATTTGCTTTTCAAAAGACAGAGATGATGCAAATGACGTTGAGGAAGACTAGTTAAATGCCATCCCTACTATTTCCTTGTACCATTTTTTCCGATAAGGGCGCTTTATTACTCGAAGTATCAAGCATTACACCCAGCCTCTGCATAGCTAAGATGCACATAACCGTTTATGAATCCAGTATCCAAGCAAAAACGTGAGCTGTGTATGATCCGTTGAACCAAATGTACTGTGAGTATTGACTAATACTCATTTGTCTACTGAAGTCTATAGTTTACAATTGCAAGTTTTTATGCTCTCCTTTAGTTTGGCCCGCCCATGATTTTATTTGAAGCTCCGCCACTGAAACCAATTCTAAGCATTCTGCTAACTGACATGGTACACCCTCGATTCCCGCGAGCTTGACATCCTAAAACTGATATGCTCCTGGATGGTGTGCGCGGCATGTTGCAGCGTGCAGAGCTCGGCCTCGAACACCTCTACAAACTCAAGATCTAGAAGATCTAGAACTGCGGGCTACTTCTTACACGAGAGTACGAGACTAACAGATAGTTGTGCGTTCAAAAATAGGAAATACAATAGACCAGCCGACAAACAGAAAGATGTACCCTGGGTCCAATTTAATCCTAGAACAGGTTCTTCTCCACGAACATAGCTTCGAATCTTACAAGCATACGGGAAAAAAAATAATACGAAACCATGTAAAACAGGACAGATGAGGCACAGAAACATGAAAAAAGATGCGTGTAGCCCGGAAAATGGCGGCACGACATGGGTATCACCAATCCGCAGCAACACAAACTTAGCACGGAAAAGCCTAAGCAGCTAGCCTAGTCAGATCTGTGAGCCCGGAGCTAAGAGCGAGCACGACAGCGGCAAAACAAGAAACTAAGCTAATCTAAGCCGAAAACCGGGTAAGCAAGGGCGGATCTAGATGGCGGCGCCGCGAATTCGTCGAGGTTAGTCTGAGATTAGGGACTCACTAGATGCGCAAAAGCCTTACCTCAATAATCGATATCTGCGGACGAGGTAGAACGGGGAGGGCGATGGCGGCGAGGCGGCGACGGCGGCGGCGGCGGCGGAGGGGTTTGTGTAGTAGGGAAGGGAAGGACAGGGACGCAGGGTTGGGAGATGACTGGGTGAGGTTTCGGCGTTGACGGTAACGGTAAAGTACGGCACAGCGGCGGTGGACTTGACAGTGGGAGAGATCTCAGGGTACGTTGGGTTGCTGTCCAAGACGAATTTTACCAAAAGTTTGGCCGGTCAAAATTTTGGTCATTGTTTGCGTAGCCTGTCAATTTTTTGGTATGTTCTTCTTGACACAATAGGGAAGCTTTTTCTCCTTGCTAACATTGGGTTAATCATAGACAACCAAAAAATATAAAATATCCTGTGCTTTATCGGAAAAAAAATATCCTGTGAAAACCAAGTTAAGATGTAAACGGGTGAAAACTAAGTGAAACTATGTTTCAAAGTTCCATTTTGAAAAACAAATGCAGCGCTGATGTGATGTTCTACCAGCATGTAACTTCAAGTTCAGCAACAAATTCGTTTAGGAGGTGTGAAAAAAAAACAAAATCAACAACAAAAAATATGACATCACTATTCATGCATAACTTTTTTTTCTTGCCTTCAAAATAAATATTAGTTTGAACGTAAAATTTTACATGTTTCTATAAAAGATCACGTTTCTAACATACTTTATTATGGTGAGAATTTTTTAAAGCTTTTGAACGTGGTTTTCACGAAGTTTTCATTATGACTTGTTCACTCGGTTCAATAACATGAGATGCTTTCTCAAGCTAAAACCAATTACCAAATCGTTCTATTTAAAAAAAAAAAAGGCAAGCAAGCCTCCTCATTAAAAATCTTCCTGTCCCCTTCGGTACCCTGGAAGGAAAAGAGTGCGTCTGGAACTTGCTGTCGGAACCACAAGTACAATTACAAGTTTGTGAGTAAAGTCACATCTCTAAAAACAAAAGGTAAAATAAAATCGGGGGGAACATCCACCCAACTAAGAGTCTCCTTAGAACTAAAAGAAAATCTAGCTAATTCATGAGCTACTTGCTTAGCCTCTCTCTTACAGTGCAAAAACTAGATATCCGTCATTACGCTTGCTATCTGGAAAAAGGCAGCTAATATAGCAAAATAAGGGCCATTAATCTCCACCTCTCCAATGCATGCCTGAATTAGTTCCAGAGAATCAGACTCAATGATACATGACTACATGACGAACAACCAATTTTATCCAGAAATTTCAAACCTTTCAACAATGCATATGCTTCCGCAGTCGCTGCGCTCAAGAGATTATCCAGGGGACACACCATACCCCCTAAAACCTCGCCCTTTGCATTTCTAAGCACTGCACCCGCCGATCCAGTCCCATTCATAACATAGGAGGCATCGATATTTAACTTGAGCTGGCCTCTAGGAGGTTTTAGCCAATTTATTTATTTTACCACGGATTTACTTATTGCAGCCCCATAATTTGTCGTTATTGCATTGATCGCAAAGGCATAATTTTTTAGCGGGCAAACCCTCTCACCCTTTACCTTCTCCCTCCTTTGCCACCAAATGTACCAACTGGCCATGGCTATTATTTCATGTGAGTACACTTGCTCAAGATGTGTTACCGCCTTGTTCGGTGATCTCACGATATGCTCCAACACCATCGAGCCCTACCGATCTACACATAATGCTTGCTCAATCTCACTCATTAAACCCAATTATGTCCATACTTCCTTCGCTCTCTCACAACTGAACATGATATGATTAATATCTCCAGGACCAAGCTTACAGATTGAGCATTGCGGTGCAACTTTAATGTGACGATCAGTGAGAATGGCCATACCAGGGAGGACACCATGCAGCGCCTTCCACAAAAATATTTTCACTTTACTTGGGATATTGAGCTTCCACATAATTTCCCAAACTGGATTAACTTGGGTTGAACCTTGATCATCTCCTCTTCGAATAGTGTGACCAAACTGATTATCCCACTCAATATGGTAAGCCGACCGAACAGAAAACATGTAGTTCTTTGTTTTGTTCCAGGCAACAAAATCATTCGGTAGGTTCTGACTTAAAGGAATTCGCGGGATCCTTTCAGCATCAATCTGCAAGAATAAAGATCTAATAAGGTCCTCATCCCATGTATTTTTTACTAGATCAATCAGTTCATTTACTGTCCTTAACACAATGTGACCCCTCCTCGAACACACCCTTCTCGTCGGACTCGAAGGAATCCAATGATCCTACCATATATTAACATTCTCACCCTTACCAATTCTTCAAATATGTCTCTTTTTAAATGTCTGTAACCTGGCTATAATGCTTTGCCAAGTATAGGAAGAGCCTTGCTTTGGTCCTGCATTCAGAAGGCTAGTATTATGGAAATATTTCGCCTTTAGAACCCTAGCGCAAAGAAAATCCAGATTAGATAGCAAAGATTAGATAGCAATCTCCAGCTTTGTTTTGCCAACATTTCCATGTTAAAAGTATGAAGATCACGGAAGCACATACCACCCAGCTTTTTCGGAATACACATCTTCCACCATGCAAACCAATGCATTCTCCTCTTCTCATCCGTATCTCCCCACCAAAATCTGTCCATAGCATCATTAATAGCTTTACATAATTGTTTTGGTATCTTGAAAACTTCCATAGCAAAAACAGGAATAGCATGAATAATCACCTTTAATAAGATCTCCTTTCCCCCATAGATAGAAATCTTTTCTTCCATCCTTCCAATCTCTCAATAATTCTTTCAAGCAAATATATGAAGCTATCAGTACGGTCTAGACCAACCATGGATGGCAAGCCTAAGTATTTATCAGAAATTGCTTCAGTCATAATATTTAATTCTTCACAGAATTGACCATTTACCTCAACATCAACATTTGGGCCGAAGAAAATAATGCACTTTGCCTCACTCACCATCTGTCCTGAACTTGCACAATATTGATACAACACCTATCTCAATGAGGTTGCATTAGTTAAATTCTCCTTCATAAGTATTAGGGAATCATCAACAAAAAGTAAATGGGAAACTGATAGTGCATTTCTGCACACCCGAACACCTTCTATGCCAAGAACCTCCTCTCTATGAGCCAGAGCACTAGATAAACCCTCTGCATAAATAAGAAATAAATATGGTGATAAGGGATCCCCTTGGCGGAGACCTCTACTAGGAGTAAAATCCCCCGTCTCTTGATCATTGTATCCGACTTTATATCTCACCGAGCAAACACAAGCCATTAGCAGATCCACAAAGTCCTTTGAAAACCCAGCCGCATCATCATACACTCCAAAAATATCCACTCCATACGATCATATGCCTTGTGCATGTCCAATTTTACCGCACAAAGACCTTCCTTTCCTATCTTCTTGTTCTTTATTTTATGTAAGCACTCATACGCTATCAAAATATTATCAGAGGTCAGACTCCCCGGAACAAAAGCGCTTTGAACTTGTGAAATGATATCATCCAAAATCATTTTCAGCCGGCACGCTATCATCGTGGATATGACCTTGTATAGTACATTACAGAGGCTAATTGGCATGAACTGAATAATGCTCTCTGGAGCCTCTACCTTAGGGATTAAGACAATAATCGTATCGTTCCACCCGAAGGTCATACCTTCGTATTAATAGCCTCCAACACCTATTCAGTTAGCTTTTCTCCCAGAATATTCCAACATTTTTTGAAAAAAAGGGCATGAAGCCCATCCGATCATGGTGCTTTCATATCACCAATAGAGAATAAAACCTTCTTAACATCTTCGGTTGTGTGCGGTTTTAGAAGGTCTGCATCATCTCCTCCGCCACCCTCGGTGTTACCAACTGAATCAATGCAGGATCAGGTCCTTCCACCTCGGTAGTAAACAGGACCGCAAAATAACCTGAAATATGAGGATTCAGTTGCTCTTTACCTTCAAGAATATAACCATTCAGATTTTTCAGATTCTTAATTTTGTTTCTCTTTCTTCTACTAGACGCAAAGTTGTGAAAGAAATTTGTATTCTTGTCACCAAATTGTAGCCAGTTAACCCTGCTTCTCTGAGCCCAATACATTTCCTCTTGCTCCAACAATTTTTCTATTTCCATGGCAAGTTCTTTTTCTCTTATATTCTCCTCTGTTAGATCACTGCGAGTTAACTCTTCAAGTTCCCTTTTGACTGAATTAATTTTGTTCTGCGATTTCTTCAACACTGTTCTATCCCATCTATGCAAACTATCATGCACCAAGCCCAATCTACTAGCTAGCCCATTCTGATCCAGATAAGCCGAAGCTTTCCAGGCATCATCAACCACGCCATTAAAGTTTTTCTCCTTGAACCGACGGTCCTCTAACCTCTTGCCTTTGCTCTTCACCAAATTTCAGAAGAATTGGTCTGTGATCAGAGCGTCCATAATTTAGATTTTCCACCACTACATCAGGAAATTTCAACCTCCAATCATCACACGGCAAAGCTCGATCCAGTCTTTCTCTAGTACCCCCTCTATGCCATGTGAATTTATCTCCTACGTAACCAAGGTCAGTGAGACCACATTCAGACAAAGCATCTTGAAAAGCCATCAGACATTGATTCGGTCTTGGTCTACCCCCCTCTTTCTCAAATTGATACAATATTTCATTAAGGTCACCCATCACCAACCACGGCATAGATGAGTCTCCCTTCAACTCTCGCGGGCGATCCCAAGTTAGATGTTTGTCCGCCCATCTAGGTTCACCGTAAAACTCTGTAAACCTCCAAATGTTCTCTTGACTTGCGCCTATAAAAACATCAATATAATTCATAGTTTTATATCGTAGAGAAAGAACAACATCCTTCTTCCATAACACCAATAAACCTCCCTTACGACCATCACTAGTCACAACCTCCTTATGATCCATATTTAATCTCTTCCGAAGACACTCTGCATGCCACTCCTCCAAATGTGTCTCCATTAAGAAAATGACATCCGCACCCTAGCGCTTCTGGATATCCACCAGCGTCGTTACCACGACCATTATAACTTAAGAGTTTCATTGCTCCCGGAACCCCCTTTTCGGAGGTCGCCGATATTAGGTTTCCACTGTTGTCAGTGGTAGATTGGTCGTCATAAGTTCTTGTCCTCTTTGGGGCCTGAATTTTCCCCGGTGTATCCTCTGGATTAGTCCCTTCTTCACTGTTTGCGTTGTCAAACAAACCACCATATCAGATACCTTGCCTTCAGCACCAGTGATTAATAATGTGCCATCAGTGATATTTGAATCATCAAAATTGAGCCTTTTCCGAGAATTCACATCCTCCTTTGCTGCCCCTACAATAGCCCTTCCATCACCAACCTTATTCCATGTCTGGTTTTCCCATGCAGAGGTCACCCATTCTCCCCCTACCTCTTCCCACAAAAGGAGCACGTCCAGGAGCTGAGCCAAGGCCAGCACCCCTTCCACGTCCCATAGCTCGACCTCCTCCTGCTAGCATGAAATCACCCTACTCAAACTTTGATTCATCATGGACACCATCTCCACATTCCTCATGCCAATGTTCAAGATGCCCACAATTGTTACAGAATGTTGGCAGTTTCTCATACTTCACTTGATACCATTCCTTATGTTTATCTTTTATCATTGACACAAACCTCGTAAGCTTCTTTTTCACATCTAGTTTCACATGAATTCTCACAAACTCACCAACATAGCCAGATGGTAGTTTAATTTGAACTTCATTGATTTGCCTCATATTCCTACACATACCGAGGATAGCATGTTCTTTCAACAGCATGTCAGGTAATTTCAAAACTTGAGCCCAAACCGAAATTTTGTCGAGGAGGACTGATCTAGGGTTTGCAAAGCCATCATATTATTCGATCATCACAACTTGATTTCTAAATACCCAAGGACCTTGCAACATCGCCTTATTCCAATCCCCAAGACAAGCAAATTGTATAGTGAACAGATTATCTTCGATCTTCCTCCACGTGACATCCTTCGCCAGAATCCATGCCGAACGCATATCCGCATAGAGAGCGATAGGGCTAAACCCTCGTTCCGTGTGTACCTTCGCGATGGCGAGCCACTTTGCTTTTGCCTCATGATCCTCCACCTCTTCTTCCCAAACGAATCCCGCATCCTCTTCCTCGTCAAGGTTCGGGCGATCAAGCAGTTCTTCAACCGGCACCCCCGTGCGCGCGGGGCCTCCTGTTTCCGACTTCGACCCCGAACCTTGGCCATGTTCCTTCTCCGAGTTCTTCTCACTCTCCATCGTGGGAGCCTTGCCCGATTCCATAGCAGCACGCTTTTGATCGGTTGCGGACGTAGTCGCGACGGCGCCGCCGTCGGAGGACAGAGAAACCCTAGTTATTTCGCTAGGGGAAAACTTAGTGAGTTGTATCAAATTTAAAAAATATAAACTTTGTTAATTACCAAAACGTTCTATATTGTACGAGGGCCCGAGAGTAGTTTTCAATGGATGCTTTCCCAGTAAGCACCTTAAAATTCACAGCTAACCATTTTTCTAGCGGGATAAAATCAGGCTCAAACCAACCCAAATCCTCAGTCCTTGTTTCTTGGGACGGAATCAGACTCGGGAGTCGGGGCACACCGTGGCGGCTCCATGCATTGAAGAAGCGGAGCATCAATTAAGTCAAAATGTACAACCACCCTTGATAAAGAATATAAAACTATTATTTTCTATTTACAAAACTACTCCCTCTGATCTCTTTTAGTTGACTCCGATTTAGTACAGCTTCTAATTCAGGGTTCAAAGTAGTTATGAGCTACCACCATTGGATAGGACCTCATACATTCAGGGTTCAAAATATTATTCTTCGGCATTTTTCATGCCAACTTCAAGAGCAGCTAGGTTTAGAGGGAAGTTGTGAACATTATGTTCGTGCATTACTTCCATACCAAGATTAGCTAGGTTGATGATATCAGCCCAAGTATTAATAACGCGACCTTGACTATCAACTACAGATTGGTTGAAATTGAAACCATTTAGGTAAAACCGGCCGAAACCCCCGCTTTTGCCAGCATGACAGCAAGCACAGACTGGCATCAAGGAGTCGAATGACCAAAGCATCGGTTGCTTCCACTTGTTTGTTGCCTTCTTCGACCGACAGACAAGGTATCCCAAATTTGACAAAACCAGATAGACATATCCCAAACTGGAATTGAATCTAGACTATCTGACAGAAAGGACGGTGCACTAGGTCTCACTTCATTGCACAAGTTCCATCCAAATTCATATTATCAAGTGAAATGCACACTTGGTAGTGCCGTAGCAGAAGACAGATAAGAATAGCTCACAATGATAACTGTGGACGTGTATCGAAACTGCTACTCCCTCCCTCCGGCGCAAAATACTTGTCGCACATTTAATCAAAATGTAGGCTAAAATGTGTGTAGATTCAATGAACCCGCGACAAGTATTTTGAGCCTGAGTGAGTATTTGAATTAGCATCTATAGAGGTGCTTTACACCATCTATGGTCCGCCATTTCCATATGCTGGGTTCCAAAATAGCGTATATCTAACATGGACTGCAGAAATCTCCAAATACAGATTAAAAGTAATCATGCTATCGCTGCTACTTCTTCTATTTAACCTCCAGGTGTCTCCTGAAAAAAACTTCCCATACCAACTCGTGGAGAAAAGGTGCCTACAGATCAATCACCAGGGCTTCCAAAGAAGGCTCTTTTCATAGTTCATCAGCTTCTGCGCCTCTTTCAAACTCTTCAGGAGGTCTATCTGTGACAGAGTTTGCTACCTCAACCAACTCAAAACTTAAGAAAATCATGGTCATCTGTTATTCAAACCACCGCCTGTTTGTGTCCGGGTAACATAGGAGAGGCGGGACGATGGAATCAAAGGGGCTTCCTCATCAACTACTGCAGCTTCTGATGCCAGCCCAACAACAGTCTCATCATTACTGTCCAGGGAACCATCAGGTTTGTATGCGTTCAGAATCTTCTTATCCTGAAAGAGGAAAAGGAATGAATCAGAAACTGAAGGCAACCATTCCGAGACTGCATGGATAGCATGAGTGCCTATATGATACAACTCGTTATCCCTGAGAGAGCCAAACTTCAAAACTAATCATTGTGGATTAACACTAAGATATTTGTGACCAGATTGGCAACAGAGCACACAAATACATATTGGAACTGAAGGATCTATTAACTGTAGTGGAAACTAAGTGGAAGAAAATGCATATCAGGTGTATCTGATACTAAGATGATTGCTGTCAGGGGGTCAGATGATTGCAGGAGTCGGTCAGATTATAAAGAGCAAGAATAAGCTGAAGAAATAGGGAGATACAAAAAAAGCAAATGCATGTACAAAATGGCAAGACAACAAAGGAGTGAAAAGTAAATCGCTAGTCTACAACCCCATATGTCCTGTGTGACAATACGACGCACATGGACAGGGCAAGACTTTGTACTCGTGGTGTTATATGCAACAAAGAACAAAAGCATGGACAGGGAAAATCATATGAAGAACATGAAAACTGGAACAACAATGTACTCTGAACTAGTGATAGATCAAGACATCTGTTGCTGAACATTTTTATTACTCCCTCCGTCCCATGAAATATGTCTGAGATTTGTCAAAAATTGGATGTATCTAGATGCCGTTTAGTGTCTAGATACATCCAAATTTAGACAAATGTCCGACTCTTTCATGGACGGAGGGACTAGTTGTGTTGATAAACGTATTTTACAACAGGAAAACCTAAGAAAGTTCACGAAAATAAAATAAAGAAACTGCAGTAAGATCTGTACTCTGACCTTTGTAGCTCTATCAGGAGTGCTATCTGCTGGAAGTTGACTTGCTCTCACATCTTTCATCTTCAAATAATTGTACATGACAACGCCAGAGAGTGCTACACATTAAATTACTATAAGTTAAATAGTTTAATAGCAAAATATATATTTAAGCAGGCATATCAACTTATTGTTACAGTATCCATTTGCAAAGGATATATCTAAAGAAACTGAATATATAATTACCAACGGCATATCCAATTATGTTGAGACTTGTAATGGTAGATTCAGGAAAGATAATGGTCGAGAGGGCGATAAGTATCCAGTCTTTCAGAACTCCTGCAACTCGGATAGTGACTGCTCCTGTTCTTCCAATAACTAGAAATATGGATATGTTTAATGCAAATGCAGAAAGTGCATTCGAGAAAAATATCCAATAGTTGAATTGAATTGGAGAGATGTCCATTTCTGGCTTTTCCAGTAAATACCATGGAACAAATAGGAAGATGAAACTGCATGAAAGAACAAAAAAATTAAGAAACTGCATTGTACAAAATTACAAGGATTTAGAGACATACAGAACATGCAATATTAGTTATATTGCAGAACAAATTGCATACTAAATGACTTGTACTTTCACAAAACAATAGTGCATATGGTTGGGTTTCTAATAATACGAAGTCTTTTGTGGAACAAGCTGAGAGAGTTTATACTCTTTTTTTTTTACGTGAGAGAGTTCATACATTAAAGTAGCATTGTTTATCATAGGCGTTAAATTATTAATTAGGCCTTGTTAACATAAGCCTAATCTAACATATTGCCTTGTTCATTAGGAACATATACATTGTTAACCACTCAAATAGAGCAAGTTAATTATCACTGAATGGGCTTCTAGCAACCTCTTTTCTGCTTCTCAAGAAAGAATTACACATACAAGAGAGTCCTAGCAAAAGTTGGCATGACCTACCAAATGGGCTTATTGAAGATCGTATATGTACAATCTACTAGAAACATTACATGATTCCAGAATTTGATAATATGCCTAAGCGGGCTAGCCCTTGGAAACTTTCAGCAATTAGTACAAAATACTGATCCAGTTTAGAATATGGCGTATTTGGCTATCGATACCATGCTAAAACCAGTAACAAGAAGATATTCTAGACTAGATTTTCTATAGTACAATGGTAGCTGCATGGCCTCAATATCTTGTCGACTAAGTCTTTGGTCAGCATCTATCCAATCATCAATCAAGCATTTAGAGATTCAGATAATTCCATGTGCCAGTACAATGAACACAATGTGATTCAGAAGTTCTCTATGGTAGTCCACAAAGCTAATGGTAAATACTAAAATGACATTATTAACCCCTTCGTCAGTACCACATATATCTGTCTATATCATTGGCTCGTTCCTATCACTCAAAAGAATTTAAGAAAATGACATTCTTCATTTTTTTGTACAAGTAAACAATAAATCCCTTATTTTTGCACAAGGATTCCGCAAGAGTGAAAACTGTAATCTCAATGATAGTTGCCAGACACTATATCAACAAGAAAGTATTCACAATTTAAGATACAGTATCTGGTACCTGCAAGGCGCTATGTAATACAGGCTTGTAATAGGGTTCAGGGTTAAACCCTTTTTTTGGAGGAGGACCTGTGTCAAGACCAGCCGGAGGGCTTCCGCGACAATGCCAGTTACTTGGTACAATGTTCCTATTACATTAAAATGAATCTCGCCATATGATGAAACTACAACACCAACACTGACCAGCAACATGTTCAAGAAAAGGTCCCGCCTTAATTTGTCAGTACCACATAGAACAGCCATTATAAATGTTGCCACAGGCACTGCATTTCAAATTAACTCAGATCAGTACCCTACTCAAAGTAACAGGCACTGCATTTCAAATTAACTCAAATCATAACGGCAATCGAAGGAGGTGTGTGGTAACTTACTCAAAGCCTTGAGCATTTGAATGAAGGCAACTGAAATATACAAGTACGCTGTATTTCCAAACCTGTAAAACAGACGATAAAAATCAATATTATTACTGTATGAATATTATGAGAGGGGGAGGCATGCTTCAAACACCTGATTTAAGATAGCTCTTCAGGAAAGTAGCAAAATGTCATTCAGTCATGCACAATAAATATTAAATAATGTACAGAGCTTCAGAATGAAATAGTAACTTATACTTTGCAACTCACAGTTTACTGTCAGGCACTAACAAAGTTATAATTGGTATAAAATGATCCGCTTGCCAACATAACTAGATTAAGTTAAAGCAAATAAAGTAAGCACTATTTTGTCCACACAGCAACCAGCGTCAACTAAGATTACTATTTTTCACTGAATTTCACAGGATGATGCAAAGTTACATTACCCAAGCAACAGGTATATCAGGCAAACAGCACAATAAGACAGGCTGACAGAAAGAACTTCGCAGTGCCTTATAGGTTTGCAAACAACTTCAACCATGACACATAATCAATTCAGAGCAAGCAATTAGGTGGTCACAAAACCAAGATTGCAAGTATGTGATCTGTGCAATATTGGGTCAAATTAATTTTAGATGTCTCACCATTTCAGGCGTATATAAATATGCATATTACATATATGCTTGCATGGGCTTGCTTTTGTGTGCAGCAATATTTGAAGCCCTTGCGAAACAAAAAAAGAGATGGAATGCAATTCCATACTGTCTGCAATTAGCTTACCAGAGGCTTGACGCAAAGAATGCACTAATTGGAATTACACTTGTGGCGTATCTGCATCAGGGGGCACACGAATGATTAAGACTCAACTTCAGACATTGAAGAAACAGAAATAAATACTCTTACATTTGGAAAGTCATCTTGACAGGTGCAACAACCTGCATAACCAAAAATAGCAACGACTCCATTAGCTCATCTAGGAAAAAACAAATGGCATCACTGGATAAACCAACAATTCAACTAAAGCCCGTAGGCTCGTAGCCCAGGATTTTCTTTTGGGTTCTTGCAAGACCAACTGCTGCTTGATAGTAGTAGCAATTTACATGCCATTCGGTTGAAGCAAACCCACTATTATTTGCTAAGTAAGAGACGGCATAGTAGTATTCAACGGGGAGCATCGAAGGCTCAAACAATGAAGTGGCATGGAGAAGCATACCTTAAAAACACGGACTAGGAAGAACGTCACAACTCCAGAAAATGCCATGTGAATCATTGTGAGGGTAATGGGGAAGGGAAATTTGAAGTACTTTGGAGATAGTACCCACTGCGAAGACAACAAATAATTAGATAAAGAGCACAATAAGTTCACCTCTCGTAATCAAAATTACATGCATAAGCAAGCACATAATACCAAAAAAGACATATGGAAAGCTATGTATCTGCACTATTAGCATGCGAAATACAGGATTCCTCGAACTCGATGCACATAATACTACATAATTCGTCAAAACTGGATACACCTTAAAGCTACATTATACTTCAGACTGCCGACAGTGTGATGTAGCAAAATCTTGACTCACCCAACAACCCAGAAACCCTAGAGAGTACTAGTGGCATTGCAGTAGACCGAGCACCAAACTAACGAATACGGAGAATCAGAGTAGCAACGCGGCAAGCACTGGTACTAGAGTTCGTAAACTTAATCCACACTGCACCTAGAGGCGTGGAAGTGCGTAAATAGTTCGTAAATGGAACTGGGAACAGGACGGATCTTAGTTCATCATGGCATCACTTGCTCTGCTCCGCCACTCGGCGGGCACAAAAGGATTTTCCCGGTGGCCAAGACAACAACAAAAAAAAGCAGCGCTCGAAGGGAGAGAAGACGCACTTTGTTGAACAGGATGACTCCCGACGAGAGGCAGATGTAGATTAGCAGGTAGAGGTAGGTCAGCAGGAGCTGCCGACTGATCATCATCGCCGTACCGCGCCCCGGCCCCCGGGCCGGATGCGCGTCGCGTCCTGTGGGTGGGTGGGTCGGCCGATGGCGGGTCCAGGCGTCTCTGCAGTGGGAGCAACCGGGGCCGCGGCGGAGCGCCGGTGCGCCGGCGAGGTCGGTGGAGGGCGGCGCGGCGCGCGATCTGTGCGGCCCCTTGTGGTGTGGAGATTGGGAAGGAGATCAGCGAGAGGGGTGAAGGTGAGATACTTGGAGAACTCGGGTGGTGTTTCTGCAAAAGGTGAGTGAACGCTAGTGAAGTGGGATTTCGGGGCCCAGATGTCAGTGGCCGGGGTAGGTTTAGCGTCGTTTGTTTTTGGATGAAACACGAGGGAATGTAAAGCGTAGACACGACACGATGTGCCGAAGGATTGTCGCGCAGATCTGCTCAGGGTCGCCCGAGCGTCTTAGATTAAGATATCTGTACAAACCGGTCACATGACCATCATTTTTCAGATCCGTCAAGTCTTCATACCATCTGCTAATCTGCACAAGGTGAAGTGTTGTAAAAACATCTTATATCACGGGACGCTCGCGCTATCTTTTAGCATGCCTCATTTCTTAAATGACTGTTTTTTAAAACGTTGAAATACCATCATAGCAGCATGATTTGCACACTCAGACGACATTCATCTTCGAGCATATGTTTGCCTTTGTCCCAACAAGCTTATGAGGAATTCAACGAGCTTGAAATTATTTGTCAAAATACTTCTGAAGAAATATTACTGAGAAAGATGAATTGTGTTACATTTTTTTTGAGGGGGTGAATTGTGTTACATATGGGGAACTCAAACTTTTCTTCTCAAAAGGCCTACAAGGTGTTGATTGGATCTCAACCGACAATTCCCCATTACTCTTGGTTGTGGCAATCCTCTTGCCAATCCAAGCATAAGTTCTTCTTCTGTTTCTTGCTCAATGATAATACTAAATACAAGAAACTTCCTCGGTAGAAAACGAATGGTCTTACAATCTTATAATTGTGTCACTCTGGAATGTGATAGGGAAGAAACTCTTCAACATCTTTTTTGGACATGTCCTTTTGCTGATAAATGTTGGGATTCCATATGCCCTCAAAGACGGATGAATCTCTCAGTTCAAGATTCATTCCAGGATCTAAGACATAAACTGAAGGTGCCTTTCTCAATGGAAATAATCGTTCTTGCTTCATGGGCTATCTGGATATCCAGAAATAATAGAATCTTCAGAAACTTTTCCTGGAAAGCAATTTACTTGGAAGAGTTGAGAATGCTTTCTTACAGAATGAAGAAGAAGGACAAAATCCTTATGAGAATTGGCTGAAAGATCAGATTTAGATAACTTTTTTTCTTCTTTCTGTAAATAACTATGTACAATTCGGTTTTTAAGCTTAATATATAAAAATTGCAGTGTGAGCCTTTCCCATTGTTTCTCCTAAAAAAAGCATATGTTTTCCTTAAAAATATATTCGCACAAGAGCAAAGATTTTTTTTGCTTTTTTCAAAGATAAAGAGGTCGAGGACCAATATAGAGACATTTTCAGATGTGACGTGGGGTCTTTTCCTTTTCAATACCTTTTCATACCCATTCACCATCGTAAGGTCGTGAACAAAGAGCGGAAGGGGGCGATGCAAGAAGAAACTCAATAGTTGGAGAGTCAGGATGTTGTCCTATGTAGATGACTTGATATAATCACTGTTGTGCTTATTAGTCTACCATAACGTTTATGTTGTCCTTCTTTAAAGGTGTCTAAAGGGCTTCAGTAAAGATTTGACTACAATAGTTTCAAATTTTCTAACATAGACAAAATTAGCAGTTACCTAAGTGGAGTATTATTTATAGACAGGAGGATCAAGCTGGTATTGTGGTTTAGGAACTTGATAAGAAAATGGTCATACAAATTGTTGAACAAGGATGGTGTGGCAAGACTCTTTGTGTAATAAATACTATATTCTTGTAAGCGATGGAAATGTTTCTTGTATTACTTTATGCTCAGGAGTTACTAACTATTCTTCTTGAATATCGTCAACATAAATTGGCAATTATATGACTTGCTTGTGAAAATGAATTGTTTTATGTGGTGACTTTCTAATTATTTTCTAGCCGACGAAGATACGAGGGCACATATTAGTACACTTGTGTATGTATCGGTTGATGCACGAAGATACTCAATAGTTGGAAAGTCAAGATGTTATTCTATGTAGATGATTTGTTATAATCAATGGTGTGCTTATTATTCTAACATAACGTATGTGTTGTCATTCTTTAGAGTGTCTAATGGCCTTCGGTAAAGATTTGACTATAATAGTTCAGAATTTTCTACCAGAGCGATGAACATACTCAAAAGTAGCAGTTAACTAAGTGGAGTATCATTTATAGACCAAAGGATCAAGGTGATCTCGTGATCTACGACCTTGATAAAAAATGGTTCTACAAATTGTTGAAGAAGGATGGTATGGCAAGATTCTTCGTGCAATATATTGATGTCTACGGGTGCTTCTATTCTTGTAGACAGTGTTGGGCCTCCAAGAGCAGAGGTTTGTAGAACAGCAGCAAGTTTCCCTTAAGTGGATCACCCAAGGTTTATCGAACCCAGGGAGGAAGAGGTCAAAGATATCCCTCTCATGCAACCCTGCAACCACAAAGCAAGAAGTCTCTTGTGTCCCCAACACACCTAATAGGTGCACTAGTTCGGCGAAGAGATAGTGAAATACAGGTGGTATGAATAAATATGAGCAGTAGTAACGGCGCCAGAAAAGTGCTTGCTGGCGTGCGGTTGATGGTAGTAATATTGCAGGAAGTATAGATGCAGTAAAACAATAAACAAACAGCGATAGCAGTATTTAGGAACAAGGCCTAGGGATCATACTTTCACTAGTGGACACTCTCAACATTGATCACATAACAGAATAAATATGTAGATGCTAGACTCTACACCCTCTTGTTGGATGATGAACACCACTAACTGTGTAGGATTACACGAACCCTCAATGCCGGAGTTAACAAGCTCCACAATATTCAATGTTCATATTTAAATAACCTTAGAGTGCATGACAGATCAACATAACCAAACCAAGTACTAACATAGCATGCACACTGTCACCTTCACACTACGAAAGGGGGAATAGATCACATCAATACTATCATAGCAATAGTTAACTTCATAATCTACAAGAGATCACAATTATGGCCTACACCAAGTACTACACGATGCACACACTATCACCATTACACCGTGCAGGAGGAATAAACTACTTTAATAACAACACTAGAGTAGCACACAGATATATTGTGATACAAAACACATTGCAATCATAAAGAGATATAAATAAGCACTTCACTATGCCATTCATAACAGTGAATAAGTGATTACGTGAAATATAGCCTAAGAGACCCACACGGTGCACACACTGTCACCTTTACACACGTGGGACAAGGAGTCTCCAGGAGATCACATAAGTAAAACCCACTTGACTAGCATAATGACATCTAGATTACAAGCATCATCATATGAATCTCAATCATGTAAGGCAGCTCATGAGATTATTGTATTGAAGTACATAGGAGAGAGATTAACCACATAGCTACCGGTACAGCCCCGAGCCTCGATGGAGAACTACTCCTCATGGGAGACAGCAGCGTTGATGAAGATGGCGGTGGTGTCGATGGAGAAGCCTTCCGGGGCACTTCCCCGTCCGGCGGCGTGCCGGAACAGAGACTCCTGTCCCCCGGATCTTGGCTTCGCGATGGCTGCGGCTCCGGAAGGTTTTTCTGGTTTCGTCGAACGTGTCGAGGTTTTTAGGTCGGGGACCTTTATATAGGCGAAGAGGCGGAGTCGGAGGGGCGACGAGGCGGTGACACACTAGGGGCGCGGCCAAGGCTCGGGCCGCGCCACCCTGTCGTCCGGGCCCACAGGGCCCTCCTCCGGCGGCTCTCGGGTGTTACTGGAAGCTTCATGCAATCCTAAGATGCTTGGGCGTTGATTTCGTCCGATTCCGAGAATATTTCCTTACTAGGATTTCGGAACCAAAAACAGCAGAAAACAGAGCTGGCCCTTCGGCATCTCGTCAATAGGTTAGTTCCGGAAAACGCATAATAATGACATAAAGTATGCATAAAACATGTAGATATCATCAATAATGTGGCATGGAACATAAGAAATTATCGATACGTCGGAGACGTATCAGCATCCCCAAGCTTAGTTCCTGCTCGTCCCGAGCGAGTAAACGATAACAAAGATAATTTCGGAGTGACATGCCATCATAACCTTGATCATACTATTGTAAGCATATGTAATGAATGCAGCGATCAAAACAATGGTAATGACATGAGTAAACAACTGAATCATAAAGCAAAGACTTTTCATGAATAGTACTTTCAAGAGAAGCATCAATAAGTCTTGCATAAGAGTTAAGTCATAAAGCAATAAATTCATAGTAAAGGTATTGAAGCAACACAAAGGAAGATTAAGTTTCAGCGGTTGCTTTCAACTTATAACATGTATATCTCATGGATAGTTGTCAATGCAAAGTAATATAACAAGTGCAATATGCAAGTATGTAAGAATCAATGCACAGTTCACACAAGTGTGTTTGATTCTTGAGATGGAGAGAAATAGGTGAACTGACTCAACATAAAAGTAGAAGAATGGCCCTTCGACGAGGGAAGCATCGATTGCTATATTTGTGCTAGAGCTTTGGTTTTGAAAACAAGAAACAATTTTGTCAACGGTAGTAATAAAGCACATGCATCATGTAAATTATATCCTACAAGTTGCAAGCCTCATGCATAGTATACTAATAGTGCCCGCACCTTGTCCTAATTAGCTTGGATTAACACGGATTATCATTGCATAGCATATGTTTCAACCAAGTGTCACAAAGGGGTACCTCTATGCCGCTCTGTACAAAGGTCTAAGGAGAAAGCTCGCATTGGATTTCTCGCTTTTGATTATTCTCAACTTAGACATCCATACCGGGACAACATAGACAACAGATAATGGACTCCTCTTTAATGCATAAGCATACAACAACAGTTAAAATTCTCATAAGAGATTGAGGATTAGTTGTCCACACTGAAACTTCCACCATGAATCATGGCTTTAGTTAGCGGCCCAATGTTCTTCTCTAATAGTATGCATACTCAAACCATTTGATCATGAAAATCGCCCTTACTTCAGACAAGACGAACATGCATAGCAACTCACATGATATTCAACAAAGTGTTGATGGCGTCCCCAGAAACATGGTTATCGCACAACAAGCAACTTAATAAGAGATAAAGTGCATAAGTACATATTCAATACCACAATAGTTTTTAGGCTATTTGTCCCATGAGCTATATATTGTAAAGATAAAGAATGGAAATTTAAAGGTAGCACTCAAGCAATTTACTTTGGAATGGCGGAGAAATACCATGTAGTAGGTAGGTATGGTGGACACAAATGGCATAGTGGTTGGCTCAAGGATTTTGGATGCATGAGAAGTATTCCCTCTCGATACAAGGTTTAGGCTAGCAAGGTTATTTGAAACAAACACAAGGATGAACCGGTGCAGCAAAACTCACATAAAAGACACATTGTAAAAATTATAAGACTCTACACCGTCTTTCTTGTTGTTCAAACCCTTTACTAGAAATTATCTAGACCTTAGAGAGACCAATTATGCAAACCAAATTTTAGCAAGCTCTATGTATTTCTTCATTAATGGGTGCAAAGTATATGATGCAAGAGCTTAAACATGAGCACAACAATTGCCAAGTATCAAATTATCCAAGACATTTTACCAATTACTACATGTAGCATTTTCCGTTTCCAACCATATAACAATTAACGAAGCGGTTTCAACCTTCGCCATGAACATTAAAAGCTAAGAACACATGTGTTCATATGAACCAGCGGAGCGTGTCTCTCTCCCACACAAGCATTTATTCAAACAAAAACAAAAACAAAAACAAACAGACGCTCCAAGTAAAGTACATAAGATGTGACCGAATAAAAATATAGTTTCAAGAGAAGGAACCTGATAATTTGTCGATGAAGAAGGGGATACCTTGGGCATCCCCAAGCTTAGATGCTTGAGTCTTCTTGAAATATGCAGGGATGAATGATACGTCTCCGACGTATCGATAATTTCTTATGTTCCATGCCATATTATTGATGATACCTACATGTTTTATGCACACTTTATGTCATATTCGTGCATTTTCTGGAACTAACCTATTAACAAGATGCCGAAGTGCCGGTTGTCGTTTTCGCTGTTTTTGGTTTCGAAATCCTAGTAACGAAATATTCTCGGAATTGGACGAAATCAAGTCACAGGGTCCTATTTTGCCACGAACCTTCCAGAAGAACGAAAGGGATACGAAGTGGGGCGACGAGGCGCCGCCACCATAGGGCCGCGCGGCCAAGGGGGGGCCCGCGCCGCCCTATGGTGTGGGCCCTCGTCGGCCCTCCGACTCGCCCTTCCGCCTACTTAAAGCCTCCGTCGCGAAACCCCTGATGCGAAAAACCACGATACGGAAAACCTTCCAGAGACGCCGCCGCCGCCAATCCCATCTCGGGGATTCTCGGAGATCTCCTCCGGCACCCTGCCGGAGAGGGGATTCATCTCCCGGAGGACTCTACACCGCCATGGTCGCCTCCGGAGTGATGAGTGAGTAGTTCACCCCCGGACTATGGGTCCATAGCGATAGCTAGATGGTTGTCTTCTCCTCATTGTGCTTCATTGTTGGATCTTGTGAGCTGCCTAACATGATCAAGATCATCTATCCGTAATACTCTATGTTGTGTTTGTCGGGATCCGATGGATAGAGAATACCATGTTATGTTAATTATCAAGTTATTACATATGTGTTGTTTATGATCTTGCATGCTCTCCGTTATTAGTAGAGGCTCGGCCAAGTTTTTGCTCTTAACTCCAAGAGGGAGTATTTATGCTCGATAGTGGGTTCATGCCTCGCATTGACACCTGGGACAGATGACGAAAGTTCTAAGGTTGTGCCGTGTCTCGTTGCCACTAGGGATAAAACATTGGCGCTATGTCCGAGGATGTAGTTGTTGATTACATTACACACCATACTTAATGCAATTGTCTCGTTGTTAGCAACTTAATACCGGAGGGGGTTCGGACGATAACCTCGAAGGTGGACTTTTTAGGCATAGATGCGCTTGGATGGCGGTCTATGTACTTTGTCGTAATGCCCAATTAAATCTCACTGTACTTATCATGACATGTATGTGCATTGTTATGCTCTCTCTATTTGTCAATTGCCCGACTGTAATTTGTTCACCCAACATGCTTTTATCTTATGGGAGAGACACCTCTAGTGAACTGTGGACCCCGGTCCATTCTTTTAATACTTGAAATACAAATCTGCTGCAATACTTGTTTTTACCGTTTTCTCTCGCAAACAATCATCTTCCACACAATTCGGTTAATCCTTTGTTACAGCAAGCCGGTGAGATTGACAACCTCACCGTTTCGTTGGGGCAAAGTACTTTGGTTGTGTTGTGCAGGTTCCACGTTGGCGCCGGAATCTCCGGTGTTGCGCCGCACTACATCCCGCCGCCATCAACCTTCAACGTGCTTCTTGGCTCCTCCCGGTTCGATAAACCTTGGTTTCTTTCTCGAGGGAAAACTTGCTGCCGTGCGCATCATACCTTCCTCTTGGGGTTCCCCAACGAACGTGTGAAATACACGTCATCAAGCTCTTTTTCTGGCGCCGTTGCCGGGGAGATCAAGACACGCTGCAAGGGGAGTCTCCACTTCTCAACCTCTTTACTTTGTTTTTGTCTTGCTTTATTTTATTTACTACTTTGTTTGCTGCACTTATATCAAAACACAAAAAAAATTAGTTGCTAGCTTTACTTTATTTACTGTCTTGTTTGCTATATCAAAAACACAAAAAAATTAGTTTACTTGCATTTACTTTATCTAGTTTATTTTATTTACTACTGCTAAAATGAGTAATCCTGAAGTTGAAGTTCGTACGTTTAAGCAACAAGGGGAGAATGTTTAAAAGATGCTTGGTATAGAATTAGTGATGCCCATAATAGGTGTACTAAGAAACACTCCACCACTATCCTACTCAGGAATTTTTATGTTGGTATCTCTAGCTGGAATAGATATGTTCTTGATTGTCTCGCGGGAGGTAACTTCCTAGGCGCTCCCGCTTTAGAAGCTAGTTGCATTATTGAGAGTTTATTTGGAACACCACCTGTTAATGAAATTAAAATTGAAACCTCCCTTGAGGATGTTATGAAAAAATTGGAAACCATAGAGAAAAATTTTAGTGTTGAAACTAAGTTGGAGATGTTACTTGTTAAAACCGATAAACTTGATAAATCCTTAGAAGGAATTGATGAAAGAATTAGTGTCCTAGGAACTTGTGTTGACCATGATAATCAAATTAATAGGATTGGCAAACTTGAAAAAGCTATGGGAACCCTGGGTTCAACCTTTTCATCTTTACAGTTTAGAGAGAAAGCTTATGTGGGAAAGGAGCAAAAGTTTATGTATGCCTCTAAAGTGCCTAAACCAAAGAAATATTATTATAGGCCTAAAATTGACAAAACCCCTAGTACCACTGCAAATGGGGAGCTTATGATATCAATGCTTCATCTCTTGATAACACTTGATATACACTTTCTGCGCCTAGCTGAAAGGCGTTAAAGAAAAGCGCTTATGGGAGACAACCCATATTTTTACTACAGTATTTTTGTTTTATATTTGAGTCTTGGAAGTTGTTTACTACTGTAGCAACCTCTCCTTATCTTAGTTTTGAGTTTTGTTGTGCCAAGTAAAGTCTTTGATAAAAAAGTAAGTACTAGATTTGGATTACTGCGCAGTTCCAGATTTCTTTGCTGTCACGAATCTGGGTCTACCTCCCTGTAGGTAGCTCGGAAAATTAAGCCAATTTACGTGCATGATCTTCAGATATGTACGCAACTTTCATTCAATTTGAGCATTTTCATTTGAGCACGTCTGGTGCCCTAATAAAATCCATCTTTACGGACTGTTCTGTTTTGACAGATTCTGCCTTTTATTTCGCATTGCCTCTTTTGCTATGTTGGATGAATTTATTTGATCCATTAATGTCCAGTAGCTTTGTGCAATGTCCAGAAGTGTTAAGAATGATTGTGTCACCTCTGAACATGTTAATTTTTATTGTGCACTAACCCTCTAATGAGTTGTTTCGAGTTTGGTGTGGAGGAAGTTTTCAAGGATCAAGAGAGGAGTATGATGCAATATGATCAAGGAGAGTGAAAAGCTCTAAGCTTGGGGATGCCCCGGTGGTTCACCCCTGCATATTCTAAGAAGACTCAAGCGTCTAAGCTTGGGGATGCCCAAGGCATCCCCTTCTTCATCGACAACATTATCGAGTTCCTCCCCGAAACTATATTTTTATTCCGTCACATCTTATGCACTTTGCTTGGAGCGTCGGTTTGTTTTTGTTTTTTGTTTTGTTTGAATAAAATGGATCCTAGCATTCACTTTATGGGATAGAGACATGCTCCGCTTTAGCATATGGACAAGTATGTCCTTAGGCTCTACTCATAGTATTCATGGCGAAGTTTTTTCTTCGTTAAATTGTTATATGGTTGGAATTGGAAAATACTACATGTAGTAACTCTAAAAATGTCTTGGATAATTTGATACTTGGCAATTTTTGTGCTCATGTTTAAGCTCTTGCATCATATACTTTGCACCCATTAATGAAGAAACACTTAGAGCTTGCTAATTTGGTTTGCATATTTGGTTTCTCTAGAGTCTAGATAATATCTAGTATTGAGTTTTGAACAACAAGGAAGACGGTGTAGAGTCTTATAATGTTTACAATATGTCTTTTTATGTGAGTTTTGCTGCACCGTTCATCCTTGTGTTTGTTTCAAATAACCTTGCTAGCCTAAACCTTGTATCGAGAGGGAATACTTCTCATGCATCCAAAATACTTGAGCCAACCACTATGCCATTTGTGTCCACCATACCTACCTACTACATGGTATTTATCCGCCATTCCAAAGTAAATTGCTTGAGTGCTACCTTTAAAATTCCATCATTCACCTTTGCAATATATAGCTCATGGGACAAATAGCTTTAAAACTATTGTGGTATTGAATATGTACTTATGCACTTTATCTCTTATTAAGTTGCTTGTTGTGCGATAACCATGCTTCGGGGACGCCATCAACTATTCTTTGTTGAATATCATGTGAGTTGCTATGCATGTCCGTCTTGTCCGAAGTAAGAGAGATCTACCACCTTAATGGTTGGAGCATGCATATTGTTAGAGAAGAACATTGGGCCGCTAACTAAAGCCATGATTCATGATGGAAGTTTCAGTTTTGGACATATATCCTCAATCTCATATGAGAATAATAATTGTTGCCACATGCTTATGCATTAAAGAGGAGTCCATTATCTGTTGTCCATGTTGTCCCGGTATGGATGTCTAAGTTGAGAATAATCAAAAGCGAGAAATCCAAAATGCGAGCTTTCTCCTTAGACCTTTGTACAGGCGGCATGGAGGTACCCCATTGTGACACTTGGTTAAAACATGTGCATTGCAAAGATCCGGTAGTCCAAGCTAATTAGGACAAGGTGCGGGCACTATTAGTATACTATGCATGAGGCTTGCAACTTGTAAGATATAATTTTCATAACTCATATGCTTTATTACTACCGTTGACAAAATTGTTTCATGTTTTCAAAATAAAAGCTCTAGCACAAATATAGCAATCGATGCTTTCCTCTTTGAAGGACCACTTTTTACTTTTATGTTGAGTCAGTTCACCTATCTCTCTCCACCTCAAGAAGCAAACACTTGTGTGAACTATGCATTGATTCCTACATACTTGCATATTGCACTTGTTATATTACTCTATGTTGACAATTATCCATGAGATATACATGTTACAAGTTGAAAGCAACCGCTGAAACTTAATCTTCCTTTGTGTTGCTTCAATACCTCTACTTTGATTTATTGCTTTATGAGTTAACTCTTATGCAAGACTTATTGATGCTTGTCTTGAAGTACTATTCATGAAAAGTCTTTGCTTTATGATTCACTTGTTTACTCATGTCATTACCATTATTTTGATCGCTGCATCCACTACATATGTTTACAAATAGTATGATCAAGGTTATGATGGCATGTCACTTCAGAAATTATCTTTGTTATCGTTTTACTCCGCTCGGGACGAGCGGAACTAAGCTTGGGGATGCTGATACGTCTCCGACGTATCGATAATTTCTTATGTTCCATGCCATATTATTGATGATACCTACATGTTTTATGCACACTTTATGTCATATTCGTGCATTTTCCGGAACTAACCTATTAACAAGATGCCGAAGTGCCAGTTGCTGTTTTCTGTTGTTTTTGGTTTCGGAAATCCTAGTAACGAAATATTCTCGGAATTGGACGAAATCAAGACCCAGGGTCCTATTTTGCCACGAACCTTCCAGAAGACCGAAAGGGATACGAAGTGGGGCCACGAGCGCCGCCACCATAGGGCCGCACGGCCAAGGGGGCCCGCGCCGCCCTATGGTGTGGGCCCCTCGTCGGCCCTCCGACTCGCCCTTCCGCCTACTTAAAGCCTCCGTCGCGAAACCCCGATGCGAAAAACCACGATACGGAAAACCTTCCGGAGACGCCGCCGCCGCCAATCCCATTTCGGGGGATTCGGAGATCTCCTCCGGCACCCTGCCGGAGAGGGGATTCATCTCCCGGAGGACTCTACACCGCCATGGTCGCCTCCGAAGTGATGAGTGAGTAGTTCACCCCTGGACTATGGGTCCATAGCGGTAGCTAGATGGTTGTCTTCTCCTCATTGTGCTTCATTGTTGGATCTTGTGAGCTGCCTAACATGATCAAGATCATCTATCCGTAATACTCTATGTTGTGTTTGTCGGGATCCGATGGATAGAGAATACCATGTTATGTTAATTATCAAGTTATTACATATGTGTTGTTTATGATCTTGCATGCTCTCCGTTATTAGTAGAGGCTCTGGCCAAGTTTTTGCTCTTAACTCCAAGAGGGAGTATTTATGCTCGATAGTGGGTTCATGCCTGCATTGACACCTGGACGATGACGAGAAAGTTCTAAGGTTGTGCTGTGTCTTGTTGCCACTAGGGATAAAACATTGGCGCTATGTCCGAGGATGTAGTTGTTGATTACATTACGCACCATACTTAATGCAATTGTCCGTTGTTAGCAACTTAATACCGGAGGGGTTCGGACGATAACCTCGAAGGTGGACTTTTTAGGCATAGATGCAGTTGGATGGCGGTCTATGTACTTTGTCGTAATGCCCAATTAAATCTCACTTGTACTTATCATGACATGTATGTGCATTGTTATGCTCTCTCTATTTGTCAATTGCCCGACCGTAATTTGTTCACCCAACATGCTTTTATCTTATGGGAGAGACACCTCTAGTGAACTGTGGACCCCGGTCCATTCTTTTAATACTGAAATACAAATCTGCTGCAATACTTGTTTTTACTCGTTTTCTCTGCAAACAATCATCTTCCACACAATTCGGTTAATCCTTTGTTACGGCAAGCCGGTGAGATTGACAACCTCACTTGTTTCGTTGGGGCAAAGTACTTTGGTTGTGTTGTGCAGGTTCCACGTTGGCGCCGGAATCTCCGGTGTTGCGCCGCACTACATCCCGCCGCCATCAACCTTCAACGTGCTTCTTGGCTCCTCCTGGTTCGATAAACCTTGGTTTCTTTCTGAGGGAAAACTTGCTGCTGTGCGCATCATACCTTCCTCTTGGGGTTCCCCAACGAACGTGTGAAATACACGCCATCAATGAACCATGGGCATCCCCAAGCTTAGACTCTTCACTCTTCTTGATCATAGTATATCATCCTCCTCTCTTGACCCTTGAAAACTTCCTCCACACCAAACTCGAAACAAACTCATTAGAGGGTTAGTGCATAATCAAAAATTCACATGTTCAGAGGTAACACAATTATTCTTAAAACTTCTGGACATTGCCCAAAGCTACTGGAAGGTAATGGAACAAAGAAATCCACCCAACACAGCGAAAGAAGCAATGCGAAATAAAAGGCAGAATCTGTCAAAACAGAACAGTCCGTAAAGAAGAATTTTATTGAGGCACCAGACTTGCTCAGATGAAAATTCTCAAATTGAATGAAAGTTGCGTACATATCTGAGGATCACTCACGTAAATTGGCATAATTTTCTGAGTTACCTACAGAGAATTAGGCCCAGATTCGTGACAGCAAGAAATCTGTTTCTGCGCAAGTAATCCAAATCTAGTATCAACCTTTCTATCAAAGACTTTACTTGGCACAACAATGCAATAAAATAAGATAAGGAGAGGTTGCTACAGTAGTAACAACTTCCAAGACACAAATATAAAATAGAGGTACTGTAGCAAAATAAACACATGGGTTATCTCCCAAGAAGTGCTTTCTTTATAGCCATTAAGATGGGCTCAGCAGTTTTAATGATACACTCATAAGAAATAGTAGTTGAAGCAAAAGAGAGCATCAAAAAGCAAATATGAAACAAATTTAAGTCTAACATGCTTCCTATGCATAGGAATCTTGTAAATAAACAAATTCATGAAGCATGATGCAACAAGCATAGAAAGATAAAACAAGTGTAACTTCAAAAATTTCAGCATATAGAGAGGTGTTTTAGTAACATGAAAACTTCTACAACCATATTTTCCTCTCTCATAGTAATTTCCAGTGGCATCATGAACAAATTCAACAATGTAACTGATACGTCTCCGACGTATCGATAATTTCTTATGTTCCATGCTACATTATTGATGATATCTACATGTTTTATACACATTATATGTCGTATTTATGCATTTTCCGGCACTAACATATTAACAAGATGCCGAAGAGTCGCTTGCTCGTTTTCTCGCTGTTTTTGGTTTCAGAAATCCTAGTAACGAAATATTCTCGGAATTGGACGAAATCAACGCCCGGGGTCCTATTTTGCCACGAAGCTTCCGAAGACCGAAGGAGAGTCGAAGTGGGGCCACGAGGTGGCGAAACACCGGGCGGCGCGGCCCAGTGCCCCGGCCGCGCCGACCTATGGTGTGGGCCCCTCGTGCCGCCTCTTACCTGCCCTTCCGCCTAAAAATAGCCTCCGTCGCGAAACCCCCAGCATCGAGAGCCACGATACGGAAAACCTTACCGAGGCGCCCCGCCGCCAATCCCATCTCGGGGATTCGGGAGATCGCCTTCGGCACCCCGCCGGAGAGGGGATTCATCTCCCGGAGGACTCTTCACCGCCATGGTCGCCTCCGGAGTGATGAGTGAGTAGTTCACCCTCGGACTATGGGTCCATAGCAGTAGCTAGATGGTTGTCTTCTCCTCATTGTGCTTCATTGTTGGATCTTGTGAGCTGCCTAACATGATCAAGATCATCTATCCGTAATTCTATATGTTGTGTTTGTCGGGATCCGATGGATAGAGAATACTATGTTATGTTAATTATCAAGTTATTACCTATGTGTTGTTTATGATCTTGCATGCTCTCCGTTATTAGTAGAGGCTCTGGCCAAGTTTTTACTCTTAACTCCAAGAGGGAGTATTTATGCTCGATAGTGGGTTCATGCCTCCATTAAATGCAGGACAGATGACAAAAAGTTCTAAGGTTGTGGATGTGCTGTTGCCACTAGGGATAAAACATTGATGCTATGTCCGAGGATGTAGTTATTGATTACATTACGCACCATACTTAATGCAATTGTCCGTTGTTTTGCAACTTAATACTCGGAAGGGGTTCGGATGATAACCTCGAAGGTGTACTTTTTAGGCATAGATGCAGTTGGATGGCGGTCTATGTACTTTGTCGTAATGCCCAATTAAATCTCACAATACTTATCATATCATGTATGTGCATTGTTATGCCCTCTCTATTTGTCAATTGCCCGACTGTAATTTGTTCACCCAACATGCTTTTATCTTATGGGAGAGACACCTCTAGTGAACTGTGGACCCCGGTCCTATTCTTTACATCTGAAATACAATCTACTGTAATACTTGTTCTTTACTGTTCTCTGCAAACAATCATCTTCCACACAATACGGTTAATCCTTTGTTACAGCAAGCCGGTGAGATTGACAACCTCACTGTTTCGTTGGGGCAAAGTACTTTGGTTGTGTTGTGCAGGTTCCACGTTGGCGCCGGAATCCCTGGTGTTGCGCCGCATTACATTCCGCCACCTTCAACCTTCAACGTGCTTCTTGACTCCTACTGGTTCGATTAAACCTTGGTTTCGTACTGAGGGAAAACTTACTGCTGTGCGCATCACACCTTCCTCTTGGGGTTCCCAACGGACGTGTCAATTATACGCGCATCAAGACTGTTTTCTGGCGCCTTTGCCGGGGAGATCAAGACACGCTGCAAGGGGAGTCTCCACTTCCCAATCTCTTTACTTTGTTTTTGTCTTGATTTATTTTATTTACTACTTTGTTTGCTGCATTATATCAAAACACAAAAAAATTAGTTGCTAGTTTTACTTTATTTACTGTCTTGCAATCTATATCAAAAACACACAAAAAATTAGTTACTTGCATTTACTTTATCTAGTTTGCTTTATTTACTACTGTTAAAATGGCCACTCCTGAAAATACTAACTTGTGTGACTTCACAACCACAAACAATAATGATTTCTTATGCACACCTATTGCTCCACCTGCTACTACAGCAGAATTCTTTGAAATTAAACCTCGCTTTATCGAATCTTGTTATGCGAGAGCAATTTTCTCGGTGTTAGTTCTGATGATGCTCGCTGCCCATCTTAATAATTTTGTTGAACTATGTGAAATGCAAAAGTATAAGGATGTAGATGGTGATATTATTAAATTAAAATTGTTTCCTTTCTCATTAAGAGGAAGAGCTAAAGATTGGTTGCTATCTCTCGCCTAAGAATAGTATTGATTCATGGACTAAATGCAAGGATGCTTTTATTGGTAGATATTATCCCCCTGCTAAAATTATATCTTTGAGAAGTAGCATAATGAATTTTAAACAATTGGATAATGAACATGTTGCTCAAGCTTGGGAAAGAATGAAATCTCTGGTTAAAAATTGCACAACCCATGGACTGACTACTTGGATGATCATCCAAACCTTCTATGCAGGACTAAATTTTTCTTCGCGGAATTTATTGGATTCAGTTGCTGGAGGTACCTTTATGTCCATCACTTTGGGTGCGGCTACGAAGCTTCTTGATGATATGATGATAAATTACTCTGAATGGCACACAGAAAGAGCTCCACAAGGTAAGAAGGTAAATTCTGTCGAAGAAACCTCCTCCTTGAGTGATAGGATTGATGCTATTATGTCTATGCTTGTGAATGATAGGACTAATGTTGATCCTAATAATGTTCCGTTAGCTTCATTGGTTGCCCAAGAAGAACATGTTGATGTAAACTTCATTAAAAATAATAATTTCAACAACAATGCTTACCGGAACAATTCTAGTAATAACTATAGGCCATATCCTTATAATAATGGTAACGGTTATGGTAATTCTTATGGGAATTCTTACAACAATAGTAGGAACACACCCCCTGGACTTGAAGCTATGCTTAAAGAATTTATTAGTACACAAACTGCTTTTAACAAATCTGTTGAGGAAAAGCTCGATAAAATTGATATTCTTGCTTCTAGAGTTGATAGACTTGCCTCTGATGTTGATCTTTTAAAATCGAAAGTTATGCCTAATAGGGATATTGAAAATAAAATTGTTACTACAGCAAATGCCATCCAAGTTAGAATTAATGAGAATATAAGATTGATGGCTGAATTGCGTGCTAGGTGGGATAGAGAAGAAAATGAAAAACTAGCTAAAGAGAGTAATGTAGCTAAAGTTTGGACTATTACCACCACTAGTAATGCTAATGCTCCACATGTTGCTGCACCTCCTACTAATAATGGTAAAAGGATTGGTGTTGGCAATGTTTCCACTTCTAAAGCAAAGCC
>NC_061510.1:348697243-348812915 GCF_022539505.1 Lolium rigidum
CGAGTTGTCAATTCAGCTGCACCTGGAAAAGCACTAGTAACAGTGGGTGATGTGAAAGTAGCGAGTAATATGAGAGCAATAGTAACAAAGTAACACGACAGCAGTAATAGTAATACGAGAGCAATGGCACCGTAAAATAGTTGATACTACTTCCAATGTCATATAGAAACGAGTATATGATGATGAGAGATGGACCGGGGTTCCCAGCTATCTACACTAGTGGTAACTCTCCAATAACAAGTGTTGGGTGAACAAATTACAGTTGGGCAATTGATAGGATTGAAATAGCATTAAGACAGAACATCAAGATTATTAATCATGTAGGCATGTTTTCCATATATAGTCATACGTGCTCGCAATGAGAAACTTGTACAACATCTTTTGTCCTACCAGCCGGTAGGCAGCCGGGCCTCTAGGGAATCTACTCGGAAATTAAGGTACTCCTTTTAATAGAGCACCGGAGCAAAGCATTAACACTCCGTGAAAACATGTGATCCTCATATCTAAGCCTTCCCTCCAGCTTGTCCCAATTTCGTCACTTTGGGGCCTTTGGTTCCGGACATAGACATGTGCATACAACTTGTAGATACAATCTAAGCAATAATTATAGAGCTCAAATCTAAGATCATGCCACTCGGGCCCTAGTGACAAGCATTAAGCATAACAAGATTGGAGCAACAATAACTTCATAAACTTTGTAGATAGACAATCATAATGTAACAATCCATCGGATCCCGACAAACACAACACCGATTACATCGGATGAATCTCAATCATGTAAGGCAGCTCATGAGATCATTGTATTGAAGTACATGGGGGAGAGAATACCAACTAGCTACAGCTAGAACCCGTAGTCCATGGGGGAACTACTCACGGAGCATGATGGAGGCGATGGCATTGATGGAGATGGCTTCCGGGGGCACTTCCCCGTCCCGGCAGGGTGCCGGAACAGAGACTTCTATCCCCTGAAACGGAGTTTCGCGATGGTGGCGGCTCCCCTGGAGTCTTTCTGGAGTTTCGTCAATTGGTATCGAAGATTTAGGTCACCAGGGCTTAAATAGGCGAAGAGTCGGAGTCGGAGGGGCCACGGGGCCTCCTCACACTAGGGCGGCGCGCCCCCCTTGGGCCGCGCCGACCACACGTGTGGGGCCCCCAGGGCTCCCCTCTGGTCCCCCTTTGACTTTCTGGAAGGTTCCGGGAAAAATAAGATGTTGGGTCTTCGTTTCGTCGAATTCCGAGAATATTGCCCGAACAGCCTTTCTGGAACCAAAAACAACAGAAAACAGCAACTGGCCCTTCGGCATCTCGTTAATAGGTTAGTTCCGGAAAACTCATAAAAACATTATAAAGTGCAAGCAAAACATGTAAGTATTGTCATAAAACAAGCATGGAACATCAGAAATTATAGGTACGTTGGAGACGTATCAGCATCCCCAAGCTTAGTTCCCGCTCGCCCTCGAGTAGGTAAACGATAAAAAGAGTAATTTCTGTAGTGACATGCTACTTACATAACCTTGATCATACTATTATAAAGCATATGAGATGAATGCAGTGACTCAAGGCAATGATCTATAGTTGCTAACAAATAGATAACATATAGCAAAACTTTTCATGAATAGTACTTTCAAGACAAGCATCAAAAGTCTTGCATAAGAGTTAACTCATAAAGCAATAAATTCAAAGTAAAGGCATTGAAGCAACACGAGAGGAAGATTTAAGTTTCAGCAATTGCTTTCAACTTTCAACATGTATATCTCATGGATAATGGTCAACACAAAGTAATATGATGAATGCAAATAAGCAAGTATGTAAGAATCAATGCACAGTTGACACAAGTGTTTGCTTCTAAGATGGAAGGAAGTAGGTAAACTTGACTCAACATAAAGTAAAAGAAAGGCCCTTCGCAGAGGGAAGCAGGGATTAAATCATGTGCTAGAGCTTTTTAAGTTTTGAAATCATATAGAGAGCATAAAAGTAAAGTTTTTGAGAGGTGTTTGTTGTTGTCAACGAATGGTAGTGGGCACTCTAACTACCTCATCAACCAGACTTTCAAGAGCGGCTCCCATGAAGGACGTTATCTCTACCGAAGCAAGGTAGATCATTCCTCTTCTCTTTTGTTTACACATGTATTTTAGTTTTATTTATAGATGACACTCCTCCGAACCTTTTGCTTTCACAAGCCATGGCTAACCGAATCCTCAGGTGCCTTCCAACATTCACATACCATGAAGGAGTGTCTATTTGCAAAATTAAGTTGCTTACTGATGAATCAGGGCAAAACACGTGAAGAGAATTATTAATGAAAGTTGATTAATTGGGGCTGGGAACCCCGTTGCCAGCTCTTTTTTCAAAATTATTGGATAAGCGGATGTGCCACTAGTCCATTATGAAAATCTGTCAGGAGTAAATGACAAGATTGAAAGATAAACACCACATACTTCCTCATGAGCTATAAAACATCAACACAAATTGAGAAACATTTTGAAGGTTTAAAGGTAGCACATGAAGTATTTACTTGGAATGGCAGGAAATACCACATAGTAGGTAGATATGGTGGACAAAAATGGCATAGGTTTTGGATGCACGAGAAGCATTTCCTCTCAGTACAAGGCTTTGGCTAGCAAGGTTGTTTGAAGCAAACACAAGTATGAACCGATACAGCAAAACTTACATAAGAACATATCGCAAGCATTATAAAACTCTACACTGTCTTCCTTGTTGCTCAAACACTCTTACCAGAAAATATCTAGACCTTAGAGAGACCAATCATGCAAACCAATTTCAACAAGCTCTACGGTATTTCTCCACTAATAGGTTTAAACTACATGATGCAAGAGCTTAATCATGATCTACTTGAGAGCTCAAAACAATTTCCAATTATCAAATTATTCAAGACAATATGAAGCATTTCCTTTTTCCAACCAAATAGCGATAAATGCAATAGCTTCCAACTTTTATCATTGAACATTAAAAGTAAAACGAAGAACACAAGTGTTCATATGAAAAAGCGGAGCGTGTATCTCTCCCACACAAGGATTGCTAGGATCCAATCTTATTCAAACAAAAACAAAAATAAAAGCACACAGACGCTCCAAGTAAAGCACATAAGATGTGACCGAATAAAAATATAGTTTCAATAGAAGAACCTGATAAGTTGATGAAGAAGGGGATGCCTTGGGCATCCCCAAGCTTAGACGCTTGAGTCTTCTTGAAATATGCAGGGATGAACCACGGGGGGCATCCCCAAGCTTAAACTTTTCACTCTTCTTGATCATATATCATCCTCCTCTCTTGACCCTTGAAAACTTCCTTCACACCAAACTTCTCATAAACTTCATTAGAGGGGTTAGTACTAAAAAACTTGAATCCACCTTGGCCCTGTAGTGACACATTGCAAGAACTCAATAAAACATTAGCTACAGCTCTCCCGTCTAGAAAGCCTCACTTAAAGTCCACAAGAGACAATGCAAAAAACAGAGACAGAATCGTCAAAACAGAACAGCTAGTAAACACGAATTTTTAAGAGGTACTTCCGTTGCTCAAATTAGAAAACTCAAAACTAATGAAAGTTGCGTACATATCCGTGGATCACCGACGTAAAGTGGCAGATTTTTCTGAGTTACCTACAGAGAATCATACCCAGATTTGTGACATCAAGAAATCTGTTTACTGCGAGAAATCCAAATCTAGCATCAACCTTCTATTAGAGACTTCACTTGGCACAACATTGCAATAAAATAAAGATAAGGAGAGGTTGCTACAGTAGTAACAACTTCCAAAACACAACAAAATAGTAGCAAAATAAAGACATGGGTTATCTCCCAAGAAGTGCTTTCTTTATAGCCATTAAGATGGGCTCGGCAGATTTTAATGATGCACTCGCAAGAAATAAGAGTTGAAGCAAAAGAGAGCATCAAGAAGCAAATTCAAAACACATTTAAGTCTAACCCACTTCCTATGCATAGGAATCTTGTACACAAATAAATTCATGAAGAACAAAGTGACAAGCATAAGAAGGTAAAACAAGAGTAACTTCAAAATTTTCAGCATATAGAGAGGTGTTTTAGTACCATGAAAATTTCTACAACCATATTTTCCTCTCTCATAATAATTTTCAGTATCTTCATGAACAAACTCAACAACATAACTATCACATAAAGCATGTCTTTCATGATCCATAAACACATAATTTCTATCAAGCTCAAAAATAATAGGATCAAAACTTTCAAACTCACTTTTATCAATAATATAACAAGATGATTGATCAATCTCAAAAGATATGGGACTCATAGATAAAGTCAAGAACTCTCCAATCCCATTTTCATTAGTAGTACAATTAATAGTATCAAGTAACATAGGACCATCATCTAGAGATTTATCATAAACATTTGCCAAGCAAAACTCTTTAGTACCATGCATTTCGACATCAGGCACAAACAAAGCATTATCATAAGATTTATCAATATAGCATGGATTATCATAGATAATAGTAGCATCATTATTCTCACAAGTTTTACTCATAGGGAATATTTCAAGAGAATCCACAGGAACATAACATTCAACCTCCTTTGGTAAGCATGGAGGACAATCAAATAGTGTAAGAGATAAAGAGTTACTCTCATTTGAAGGTTGGCATGGGTAGCTAATCCATTCTTCCTCCTTTTGTTCATCACTCTCCTCTTCTTTTTCATCCAATGAGCTTTCAGGTTCATCAATTTCCTCCTCTTTTTCATCCAATGAGCTTTCAGGTTCATCAATTTCTTCTTCCACTGGTTCCCTGCAAATTGTGAGTGCATTCTTGTGCATTAATGAGTCTCTCTTTATAATCAATGATATAAGGATTATCACTCGTAGCTTTCTATGCAAAAATTAAGGATAGAAGAGACATAATCTTTAAGGTCCTTACAAACAGCACAAGTTTCATAATTTCTAGCAATGAAGGATTCAATCTCAGAAGCTCCCATAAACAAAACAAATTGTTCTACTTCTTCGAACCCAAAATGAATGTAGTTATTCCAATTATTGTTCTTAATTAAAACTTACTCACTAAAGCCACATTGAAATTTAAGATGTTTAGTATCCTGTTTAGAGCAACAGTTTATATCATGGCGTTTAAGCAAGATTTTAGCAATTATATTTAATTTTTCTATCACAGCACTCATAACTTTTCCCGTTCTTGATTCTCTATAATTATTATACAATTCAATAAGCTCCAAATAGGTTGTAGGTTCTCCCATAATAGCAGTTTTTAATTTTTCGGTTTTTCAAATTTTTATGGATTTTTGGGTATATGAGGAAAGTAAAACAAAACAAAAACAAACTAGACAAAAGTAAACTAAGCAAAATAATACTAGACAGAAATAAACTAAGCACAAATAAACTAGACAAAAGTAAACTAAGCAAAACAAAACAAAGTAAAATAGAGAGAGAGGTAGAGTGTACTCCCCAGGTGAACTTATGAGTAGAGCTATGCCTCCCCGGCAACGGCGCCAGAAAATAGTCTTGATAACCCACAAGTATAGGGGATCGCAACAGTCTTCGAGGGAAGTAAAACCCAAATTTATGGATTCGACACAAGGGGAGGTAAAGAATACTTATAAGCCTTAACAACTGATTTGTCAATTCAGCTGCAGCTGGAAAAGCACTAGCAACAGGGGTGATGTGAAAGTAGCAGTAATATGAGAGCAGATAGTAACGATAACACAACGACGAGTAATAGTAACACAGAGGCAATGGCACCAGAAAATAGTTGATACTACTTCCAATGTCATATAGAAACGAGTATATGATGATGAGAGATGGACCGGGGTTCCTAGCTATCTGCACTAGTGGTAACTCTCCAATAACAAGTGTTGGGTGAACAAATTACAGTTGGGCAATTGATAGGATTGAAATAGCATTAAGACAGAACATCAAGATTATTAATCATGTAGGCATGTTTTCCATATATAGTCATACGTGCTCGCAATGAGAAACTTGTACAACATCTTTTGTCCTACCAGCCGGTGGCAGCCGGGCCCCTAGGGAATCTACTTGGAAATTAAGGTACTCCTTTTAATAGAGCACCGGAGCAAAGCATTAACACTCCGTGAAAACATGTGATCCTCATATCTAAGCCTTCCCCTCCGAGTTGTCCCAATTTCTGTCACTTTGGGGCCTTTGGTTCCGGACATAGACATGTGCATACAACTTGTAGATACAATCTAAGCAATAATTATAGAGCTCAAATCTAAGATCATGCCACTCGGGCCCTAGTGACAAGCATTAAGCATAACAAGATTGGAGCAACAATAACTTCATAAACTTTGTAGATAGACAATCATAATGTAACAATCCATCGGATCCCGACAAACACAACACCGATTACATCAGATGAATCTCAATCATGTAAGGCAGCTCATGAGATCATTGTATTGAAGTACATGGGGGAGAGAGTACCAACTAGCTACAGCTAGAACCCGTAGTCCATGGGGGAACTACTCACGGAGCATGATGGAGGCGATGGCGTTGATGGAGATGGCTTCCGGGCACTTCCCCGTCCCGGCAGGGTGCCGGAACAGAGACTTCTGTCCCCCGAAACGGAGTTTCGCGATGGTGGCGGCGCCCCTGGAGTCTTTCTGGAGTTTCGTCAATTGGTATCGAAGATTTAGGTCATCAGGGCTTAAATAGGCGAAGAGTCGGAGTCGGAGGGGCCACGGGGCCTCCTCACACTAGGGTGGCGCGCCCCCCCTTGGGCCGCGCCGACCACACGTGTGGGGCCCCCAGGGCTCCCCTCCGGTCCCCTTTGACTTTCCGGAAGGTTCCGGGAAAAATAAGAGGTTGGGTCTTCGTTTCGTCGAATTCGAGAATATTGCCCGAACAGCCTTTTCGGAACCAAAAACAGCAGAAAACGAGAGCTGGCCCTTCGGCATCTCGTTAATAGGTTAGTTCCGAAAAACTCATAAAAACATTATAAAGTGCAAGCAAAACATGTAAGTATTGTCATAAAACAAGCATGGAACATCGAAATTATAGGTACGTTAGAGACGTATCAGACGATGTGCTTAATGGGAAGGTTGAAGAGATCTCCCAAAAGCTGGATGCTACTCATGTGACCATCACTACAATGCAAGATCAAATGACGGATGTACAACGCAGTCTTGCTGATTTGCGTTTGGCTGTTGAGAATTTGACCGCGCAACAACAACAAGAAGATGACGAAGATCCTGAGCTTCAAGATGACGCACACAATGCTCGTGATGCGCCACGTGGTCATCGTCCTCGTGGTTGGGTTCCACTTGGCCGCAATGGTCGTGGACAAGATGAGGAAGATGGGTTGGGTAAGCCCAAGTTTTCTATCCCCAAGTTTGAAGGAGGAGCTGATGTTGAAGAATACCTCACTTGGGAGCTCAAGATTGAGAAGTTGTGGAGCTTACATCCACATTATACTGAAGACCGGAAGATCAAGCTTGCTTCTTCCGAATTTGATGGCTATGCTTTGCGTTGGTGGGATGCTTTTGTTCGTAATCGAGACGAGGATGGTGAGCAGCCTATACGCACATGGCGTGCCATGAAGGAGGCAAAGACTTCGCGTTTTGTGCCTACAAATTACTTGCGGAATATATATGATAAGCTGACTTTATTGCGACAAGGTGTGAAGACTGTGGATGAATACTACATGGAGATGGAGATGCTTATGCAGCGTGGCCGTGTCCGTGAGTCTCTCGAGATGACAATGCAGCATTTCCTCAATGGTTTGAAGTATGATATCAAAGGCATTGTTCGTCACTACAGCTACACCAATATGAATCAATTGTTACATCATGCAAGAGAAGCTGAATCACAGTTGGCTGACGAAGCAAAGATCAAAGGTCGAGCTCCAGGAGGTGGGCGTTTCACACCCCGCGCGGCACCATCTTCGGCGTCGGTGCCTTCGACGCGCTCCGCCCCTTACTCTACTCCGCCTAGTAAGCCGGTCTCCAATGTGTCTAACACAAAGAAGTCCGAATCTGCTGCCAGTACGAGTGGCTCTAATGTGTCTACTGCGCGTAACCGTTATATGGTTTGTCATACATGTGGTGGCAAGGGTCACTTCAAGAGAGATTGTCCTAACCGCAAAGTTATGATTATCAATGAGGACAATGAATACGAGACTGGAGATGATGTTGATCCTAATGCTCCAGACGATGATGACTATGACACTGATGGTGAAGATGCATATCCGTCTGATGCTCGCACCATTGTTGTGTCGCGAGCGTGCTCTTAATGTGTTGCCTAGTGCATCTACTCAGCGCTGCAATTTGTTCCAAACAAAGGCTTTAGTTGGTCTCGACAAGGCTTGCAAGGTCATTATTGATGGCGGGAGTTGCCGCAATTTAGCAAGCAAGGAGTTATGTACCAAGCTGAAGTTGAAGTATCTACCGCACCCGCATCCATACTATATTCAGTGGTTGAGCGACAATGGTGAGATGAAGGTAAACCACATGGTGCGTGTTGAGTTTGCTTTTGGACCGTATAAGGATTGCATTGATTTTGATGTCGTTCCTATGACGGTGTGTCACCTACTATTGGGACGGCCTTGGCTATATGACCGTTCTGTGCAACACAATGGCCGTGCTAATACATATCACTTGGAGTTCAAGGGCAAGAAAATTAATTTACAGCCTATGACACCACAGCAAATTGTCAATGAGTCTCGTCAGAAAATTGAAGTCAACTTTGAGGATGCTTCATTAGATAGGCGAGAGAATTGTAATGTTGTGAGTGATATAACGAAAAGTGAGAGAGTGAATTCCTTAGTCTCATTAGCCACCAAAGAAGACATGAGAGAATTTAGTGAGGATCCTACAGCCATGCCTCTTGTGCTCTTGTACAGGGGTACGGTTTTGGTTTCTAACGACATGACCCCTCTTCCTCTTGGTGTTTCTAATGTTTTCCAGGAATTTGGCGACGTGTTTCCGGACGAGATAACCGCAGGACTTCCACCATTGCGAGGTATTGAGCATCAAATTGACTTGATTCCCGGAGCTTCGCTACCCAATCGGGCACCATATAGAACGAAGCCCGAAGAGACGAAGGAGATACAAAAGCAAGTACAAGCGCTACTCGACAAAGGTTATATCCGCATAAGCCTTAGTCCTTTTGTTGTTCCTGTTATTCTTGTTCCTAAGAAAGATGGTACATGGCGTATGTGCGTAGATTGTAGAGCGATAAACAACATTACTATTCGATATCGTCATCCTATTCCCGTTTAGAAGATATGCTAGATGAATTGAGTGGTGCTGCTGTTTTCACTAAAATTGATTTGCGTAGTGGTTATCATCAAATTAGGATGAAAGAAGGGGATGAGTGGAAAACCGCCTTTAAAGCAAAATTTGGTTTATATGAGTGGTTAGTAATGCCTTTTGGTTTAACTAATGCACCTAGCACTTTCATGAGACCGATGAACCATGTTTTGCGTGATTTTATTGGCAAGTTTGTGGTTGTGTATTTTGATGACATATTAATCTACAGCCGCAATGAATCTGATCATATTATACATCTTCGACATGTTTTGCAAGTGTTGCGTGATAGTAAACTCTATGGAAATCTTGCGAAGTGCACATTTTGCAAAGATAAGGTCATATTTCTGGGTTATGTTGTCTCTAAGCATGGAGTAGAAGTAGATGTGTCTAAAATTGAAGCTATTCAAAATTGGCCTACTCCCATGAATGTGAGTCAAGTAAGAAGTTTTCATGGTCTAGCTGGGTTTTATCGCCGTTTTGTGCCTAATTTTTCTACTATTGCTGCACCTTTGAATGAATTGACTAAAAAGGGTGTTGCATTTGAGTGGGGCGTTGCCCAAGATCATGCTTTTGATGAACTGAAACGATTGTTAACTTCTGCACCATTGCTTGCACTTCCTGATTTCAATAAGCAATTTGAGATTGAATGTGATGCTAGTGGTATTGGAATTGGTGGTGTGTTGATGCAAGAGGGTCGCCCAATTGCATATTTTTCTGAGAAATTTTCTGGTGCTAAGTTGAACTATCCAATATATGATAAAGAATTGTATGCTTTAATTAGAGTTCTTGAGGTTTGGCAACATTATTTGTGGCCAAAAGAATTTATCATACATTCTGATCATGAAGCTTTGAAATATCTGAAAGCCCAATCTACTTTGCATAGGCGTCTTGCTAAGTGGGTTGAGTTCATTGAGTCTTTTCCATACATTATTAAGCATAAGAAAGGAAAAGATAATATTGTTGCTCGATGCTCTATCTAGGAAGACTATGCTATTAACCCATCTTGATGTTAAAATTCCTGGATTAGAGGTGTTATGTGATTTATATGCGACTGATCATGATTTTGCTGAACCGTACCGCTTGGTGTTATGGGTAAAGCATGGGAAAAGTATCACATACACGATGGGTTCTTGTTTCGAGCTAACAAACTATGTGTTCCAGAATCGTCTGTGTGTTTGCTCTTATTGCAGGAATCACATGCTGGAGGTTTGATGGGTCACTTTGGGCGTGAGAAGACGCTACTCATGCTTGCTGATCATTTTTATTGGCCAAAGATGAGGCGGGATGTGGACAGGTATGTGAAGAGGTGCATTACTTGCAACAAGTCCAAGTCCAAGCTGAAGGCTCATGGTTTGTATACTCCGTTACCGGCACCTACTACACCTTGGGAAGATATTAGTATGGATTTTGTGTTGGGTTTGCCGCGTATTAAAAGAGGCCATGATTCTATATTTGTGGTAGTGGACAGATTTTCTAAGATGTCACACTTTATTGCCTGCCACAAAAGCGACGATGCGTCGCATATTGCTAACTCTGTTTTTCGGGGAGATTGTTCGACTACATGAAGTCCCGAAGACTATTGTTTCGATCGTGATGTGAAGTTCATGAGCTACTTACGGAAGACACTTTGGGGAAAGCTAGGGACAAAGCTACTGTTCGGTACTACTTGTCATCCCCAAGCCGATGGTCAAAGCGAGGTGGTGAATCGAACCTTGTCACAACTGCTGAGATCCATGATCAAGAAGAACCTGAAGGAGTGGGAAGAGTGTTTGCCGCATGTAGAGTTTGCTTACAACAGGGCGGTACATTCTACCACGGATCTATGTCCTTTTGAGGTGGTGTATGGTTTCAAACCCATTACTCCACTTGACTTGTTGCCTTTGCCCATACAAGAGAGAGTTAATATGGAGGCATCCAAGAGGGCAGATTTTGTGCGTAAGATCCATGTGAAGACTAAAGAGTTGATCGAGAAGAAAGGCAAGAACAATGCTGCAAGGATGAACAAGAAGCGCAAAGAGATGTTGGTCAAGCCTGGTGATATGGTCTGAGTACATTTTCGCAAGGATAGGTTCCCGAAGCTGCGGAAGTCTAAGTTGAAGCCTCGTGGTGCTGGTCCTTACAAAGTGCTTGCCAAGATCAATGATAATGCATACTCGATAGATCTTCCGAGTTGATGAGTTTGGTGTCGGTAATTCTTTCAATGTTGCTGATTTGACACCATATGACGGAAGACCTTGGAGCGTCGAGGTTGACGCCTTTTGAAGGGGAGATGATGAGGACATCCCTACTACACCACTACCTCCGTTATTGATAAATGAAGATGAACCTGCTGTGAAGCTCAAGTTCAATGAAGTTCGGATTGGACCAATTACAAGGGCTCGTGCGAAGTTACTTAAACAACAGGTGAACTTGTTTCTAAACGGTACTTTGATTGATGAGAACTTTATACTGCCTAAGTCCTATTACTTATGTATCATCGGGTATCAAGAGGAGACGAGCATCGCACGACGAGTAGAGGAGCAGGCTGGACATGAAGACGGACGTCAAGATGGACGTGAAGCTGGACATGGAGCTGGACATGAAGATATCTCATGGACGCGCGAGGGAGGAGCGGGAGGCATGCGCGAGAGGAGAAGACTGACGTCCGGGCCGGTCCAGGCACCCGGTTAGACCGGCCTCCGGACCGGCCAGCCCGGTCCCCGGCCCGATTGACCGGCCGCCAACCGGATGGGATGCATCGTACTCGGGCAAAACCGGAAAGTTGTGAAGTTTCCGGTTGCCGACCGGTTGACCGGATGCCGGACCGGCCGACCCGGTCCACGACCCGGTTGACCGGATTCCGGACCGGATTCGTCCGAGTCCGTCTCGACCAGATCTATTACGGGTCGGTTATTCTTGCTTTTCGACCGTAGTCGTCTCGACGCCTATATAAGTGCCCAGGACGCCCCCCTAGCTGCTTGAGACCACGTTTAAGATAAACCCTAGTTCTTAGTTGTTTGCTCTAGCAAAACTATTGAATCCCTACACCATATTGCTTGATATTGTGTAGATCCTGAAAAAGTCTTGTGTGATCTCGTTGTTCCATTGGGAATTAGACGGTTGCAACTTACCGCTTCGTGGTCGGCGGCTACGTGCGCAAGTGTGTGGAGTTGCGAATATCTTGCGGGGTTGAAAGGCTGTTGCATTGGCGGCAGGGACCAATCGAGAGATCTCGTTGCGTCATACAAGTTATCATCCACTTCATCGTCGTGTTTCTCCGCTGCCATCACCCCGTGATCATCATCACCACCGTTGCTTACTGAGAAGATCGAGCCACCCCTTATCATTACTAAAATTAAATGTTAAGATAATACTATCCCGTTTCAGTGAATGAGGCCTATTTTTTTTCTTAAAAAAAGTCGAAGACTGCTAAGTGTAACCAAGTTTCAAGAAAAATTCATTGACATGTGCAATAGAAAATCAATATTGTACATAGGGAACTATATTTTTCAAATAATATCTATATGATATTGTAGGTTTTGACAGCTTTAATTAAGATTTTGGTCAAATTTACTTTGCCTAGCTTCTTGAAAACAATACACGTCTTATTCATTGAAACAAAGGGAGTACAAGAAAAAAGTTCACACATGGTTTTCTACACAATTAGGATACACATGACATATAAAAAAGGATTAGGAAAGAGATAAATGACAAGTTACATAGTCATGTATGACTACTAAATACCTAAGGTGACGGAGGCTGATCTAAAAACTATGGCGTCATACATACATGTGGGTTAAAGATATCATCTGTTACCTGCTCCGAACGCAAAAGCACGTCACTGAAAACAGCTAGTGGCGTTCCTCTCTCTCTATACAAAACCACAATCAGAGGCAGTGTCCACTAAATAGTGCTACTATTTAGTGGATTATTTGTACTACTGTTGATGATTATGAATAGATCGATGGATTTTTCGCAAAAAAAAAGTGCTACTATGAGAAAGCGTGCATCAATCCACCGTTCGTTATCTTATGGAAATATGGGCCACATTTTCTAGTTTTGTTGTACTATGCAACGACAGCGGAGGACTGAAAACAATATGAGGTGGCTGATACAAGAGAACAGAAGCGCTAAAATTGATGGGTAATTTAAAACACCAAATACACAATTTGAAGGAGGTTTTTTTTGCACAAAAACATGGATATATAGATAAACATGTTGGGGGAGCCTGACCCTTGCCTCCTCCGTTGGTAGTAGGTGTTATCCTCGAATATATTACATAATGTTTCATTTGCGAAAACTCAAAATGAAGAACGTGCTCCATGCAGCATCTCTATGCCAAAATGTACCACAAAGTAGTTTTTTTTTTTGGGAACAATGGTATAGTGATTTTTCCAAAAAGAACTAAAAGGGTATGCATTGGGGTGGCTTTAGACCCTTGTGTTCGGAAAGGTGATCTTAGCTTGACAATCACTCACAACATCATGTCATCCTCACCGATAGTTGTTGTTCCTATGGAGCAGTGTTGATAGTGATTAAGAAGCATATGGAGATGTTCGATGATGAGATGCTGCAGCTCGAGTGCAAATCAAGCTGTCAAGTGTGATTCCACTGTCGAGAACTTCTAGTTCCAACTCCGAGAGAAAGTTTGAACTGCAAATCTCCATATGAGTTGGAAGTTGTATTTAAGTGCGGCTGTATATTCTCCGAATCCAACTATTTGTGTCCATTGTTTATCATCAATAGGTATATGCCATAGATTATGGACCTGCATGCGAATAAAAGTGGGGGTCTTCAAACTCACAAGCACATCCCGACGGTTGATATGAGTGAAGTGCGATGAAATGATTTTCATTTTGAGAACCCACACCAAATTCTAATATGTTGTTAATAACCTTGAACAAAATACGTAGAGAGAAGTATGCATTTTTTTCTGCTCAACGTTCTTATTTGACTTTTCAATTGTCTATAATGTTAGGAACAAAATAAAACAAATGATTTATGCATGTGGATGAAAGAAACAAAATAATAGGACAAGGAACCGATGATTTCTTGTGGCGTGTCAAAATGACTTTTCATGAACAAAGTAATTAGCTTTAGGAATTTTTGTATTTAAATTACATAAGATGGATGTTATAAGTTATATATTGGGGTTATTGGTTGTTACCATAAGTGATTGCATGCTTCTCGTCGATGATTGTTGGGACGGAGTGAGCTTAAGCCACCCATGATTTTCGAACCCTCGATTTTGGTATCTACATATAATACAAGATGTGGGGTTCAACAAGGTGATGAAAAAGTCGGAAAGGGACTCAAATAGCAACTTTGTGGTGACTATGATGATGGTGCGTGTGAAGAGACCCTCGGCACCAAGTTTGCCTGCGGCGAGTGTTGTTGAAGTTGCCACCCCTCTTGCATTGGTAGGAGAGGAAGGGAGCATCATGCATAAGGCCACTAGCCATCTATTGTTCGCTATCCTTTCTTAAGACTACCATCGTCATTGAACATATTCTCAAAATGTTTGGTATAAGTAGGATCTTCATAGCCTAAGTACAACACAATCAAAGTCAAACTCTTGTCGGTGGCACAGGGTTGTGTCTGAAGAAATTGGACAAGAGACTTGAGGTTTCCTTACTGATCCCGTGCATAAAATCTGGGAACTGATTTACGGTACAACCTCCTATAGCCATTATAGACTGAAAATAAGGGGGTTTTGTGTTAAAAAAGGACTTGCGCTAATTACCGTGCAGAAAATCTATAGGCATTATAGATTGAAATGGAGGGAGTATACCATAGAATGTCGAACCAGATTCTAGTGTTGGTTTAAATTCGTATGCTTCACTTAAATAATAACTATTTTTTCAAAGACTCACCAACACTAACTATATGTGGTCAAGCATACCAACAATTTAAGTAGCCCAGTGAGTATACTTATTTTTAGGACCTCCGTATTGGTTTAACAGACGCGCACGTAGTTCAAAAATTTGCTTTGACCATTATTTTAGTCAATAAAATATAGAATATATATCATAAAAATCATATCGTTGGAAATCTTGTTTGAATACAAATCTAATGGTATAGATTTAGTAGACATATAATTTATATTTGGTTGACCAAATTAATGGTCAAACTTTGTCTTAAACTGCGTGTGCTCCTGTTAAACCGATACGGAGTATATGGGTACATTAATTAACCTTGTATATAAGCTGGAAAATATGTCTAAGTCCCGTAAACTCCGTTAGCAATAGCTCCTCCTATGCTCTATATATTGTCGGCATAACTGCATCATACTTGCACTCCTTTTTATTTCTTTATGTCAACAATAACGGGTGATATATTCACTACAGTCTAGCAAATATTATTGATACGACGCATAGTGGTGTACTTGTTGATCGAGTTATTGAAACGAGTATACCTACCTATTTGGTCGAGTTATTACTTATTGTTCTACTTCTCATCCTACTATGTAAACCTTATATATATGTCCTGTAAACGAGCAGAGAAAGGAATACAAGGAGCGACAGACAATCCACACTGAGCATGCTGACCTGAGTAGTGGTGTGCTTGTTGAGTCTTGTGCGTAATTTCCTTTGCCGTTTTTCCTCTTAAAAAATCCATGCCGTGTAGATGAGCTTTGGAGTAAGCTAATCCACTAGGCATCCAACTCATAGTCCATGTACTTTACAGGAAACCACACATATGAGGTTGGGAGGCATCTGGAAAAGAAAACTGGAAAAATACGATGGGATATTCAGGAGTTGAGACCCCAGCTGTGTAAGTACAAGTGAGAGAACATGACTCCCAAATCACGGAGCAACGGTTTGCTGGACGCGCGGGAACATCTGCTGGAACACAGAAAGTTGGTCTTTAGGCTGTGGTAGAAGAGACAATGGTTCCTCAACCACACCTCTCGATATCTTAGAGCAAGGGCAATAGAACAGCCGGCTGCTGGCTATATGACCATGCCATGTCAGCTAACCGGCAGCTTAAAGCCACATACGTATAGTAGGCTGACTGTTATGATGGCTATATTAGTATTTAATGATTGCATGCATATACCATCTGTTGTGATCCATTGTGAACTGCACCTTTGTAGCCAATATACCATTCACGCCATCAAGATATACAAGGCAAGCTGATTCATAAGCAAATAACAAACAAATGCTAAATAAGATCCGTGACAAACAATTCATTATAGGTTTGATCTTGACGATAAGGAGAGACAAGCTAATATCACATAACACCATGACATCGACACTTAAAACATTACATGACTGTTTAGAACAAAGAGTGTGTACTGTTTAGAACAAAGAGTGAACCAAACAAAATACTAAATACGGTCTCCAGCAAAAGGACATTAGTTTGATCTTGACAACGATAAAGGCACAAAGCCATTGTTCGAGCTTCGGTACAAAGGAACAACTAACCATTCATCAACAACCTTCAACCACTGTATGGGGAAAAAGGAAACATCAATAACTAGTAGAATTAGTTGACCAGATTGTTGAAATAAGGACATCACCGTATACCTTAGTCAGTATTGCCAAATAACCTCTCCCTGAAACACTTCAATGCCAACACGTGCTCAGATCTCACATCTTCGGGCATTTGAGTTGTGTCTTGCATCATCAACGGCCGATAAGTCTCTAGCATGACTGACTCCTTGCGATCTTTAGCTCCAACGCACGCAAGCTTCCGAGCTTCAAGATTCTCACTAGACACACGCCTTTGTGTCTCTAACATCTCTTTGCGGCCTTCATTTGCTGCAGTCTGAGCATCTACAAACTTGCTAAGCTCATCGTCAAGATCTATTATACAACTTTCACCCTTTCTTTTTCGTTTCCGCTGCTCCTTAGCTTGCTTGCCACCCGGTGGTCGTTCATCTCGAGCATCGTCTAGAGTGAAATGCTTCCCCACTTCATCATCAACACTAAACTTTCTCCTCTCTGGCTCCAGATCTTCAAGGCGCTCCAAATATGCATCCCATTTTGGTTCCTTTTTGAGAACCTCCCAACAATGATGAAACATAAATGGGCCATCTTCTTTGTGATCTTCCTCATAAGTTTGCATTGCCCTCTTCTTCAAATCTACATCAGATTCGCCACTAGCATACAAAGCATTAGCCTCCTTCCAGCTTGCACAAAACCATGCAACCTTTTTCTTAATTTTTGCAAAGCGATCCTTCACATGCTTGACTAGCCTTGCCCTGTTTTTTGGGGTGGTACTGTTGTAGACAGCAGCAACCTCTTTCCAATATTGCTCGTTCTTCCGGTAATTTGATTGGATTGGATCGTTTGAATTATTCAACCAAGCACTGACCTATGATATTACCAGAAGGGGTTTATTGTTGTGCTAGTAATGTAATACATGGAGCCAGCATGCAAAAAAAAAATCTTACCAATCTAAGATCCTCCTCTTTTGTCCATAGCAAGCGTTTTTCAGTCCTTGTACAATCATCACCATTGGCGTTATCGCCAACATTGATTGGCTGCGATGAAGTTCCATTTTCCACAGCCTGTGTGTGGCTTGATGTGTTCGCAAAGAAACTGGGGAAATCACCAGGTGAATGAGAATCAAATCCCCTGCTCAAGCAATTGATGATCAAACCATTAACTTCATATCATTTATTTTACTCGCTATTGCAGGTAATTTTTAAGATCAGTTCACTTGTTTAAAAAGAATTATAAGAGGACAGATTATATGCTTATATAGACCACTAACAATTTATTTTACTGTCTATAGAGTACAATTCTATACACATTCAAATTTAATCAATCCTCTGTGCCATATATACTGCAATTTTAGTGAATACAGTTTTATATAGTCTGTAACATTAGTGCTAAAACCCATTCACTCCTACTTGTTCACCTTGGTAAACATATACACTAGTTCAGTTCATGCATGCCCAACACGGAAATAATCAAGCATCATGTTGCAATTAGCACAAAAAGCCCCAACACTCTTATTAGAGCCATCTCGTGCGTATTAGATTCAGTAAGCTAGCAGCAAATTAGTACTCAATATCCATGCGTATTAGATTCAGTAAGCTAGCAGCAAATTAGTACTCAATATCCATGCGTATTAGATTCAGTAAGCTACCAGAAAATTACTACTCAATATTTTAACTAAACAAGATGGAGGCAACAGCACATACCAAGCTTGCAGATTATACGCCTCAAGATTCCCAGCCGGGGGTGTAGGTTGTGCTGAGCCACCAGTTCCAGCAGGCGGTGTCCACCAAGAACCTTGAGCCAAAAAATCGCTCGGTTGAGCTACCCCAGCGAGCCAGCACGGTGGGGAGGAGGCTGCCATGGACTGTGGTGGTCGTGGTGGTAACCATGAGCCACTTGCAAACATGGAAGGGATGGCCGGCAGCGGGATGGATTGAGCCATTGCCGGAGGGACGGGCTGAGCTGCTGGTGGCTGGACGGGTTGAGCCGTCGGCCATGGGGATTCCGGAGGCACCGGTGCAGTTGTCCTCTTGGACTTTCCGGCCATCTCGCTGTGGGCGCCGCCGGCACTCTTGGCGTCTAGGGTTCTTGTGCCTATTTGGGGATAATTTTGGTGGATTGGCAGTGATTTGACAGGGGGGCTTGATTTGTAGGGGAGGCAGGGAGATTTGGCGCGGCGGAGGCCGATTTGCCGCGGGAAGGAACCGATTTGGCGCGGCGGAGGTCGATTTGCCGCGGGAAGGAATCGATTTGGCGCGAATTGATGGGGACGCACGGGATCTAGAGGAAGAAGGAAGCGCCTGCCTAGCGTCGGCACACGGGCTGCAAGCGGGCTATTTTCTCTCGATGCGTGCGCTGTAGCCGGGCGACAGACGAAACGCTCGCTGTGCTCTCTTTCCTCCTTTCTCTCTCTCCCACGTAGGATTTTAATGACGTGGCAATCAATATAGCCTGCTGAGTAGACCTTATTATACTTGCTCTTAGCACTACACCTTTGTTAATTAGTTGTCCCACGGGAGAGAGATTTGAGGCGTAATATAGTTCCGTCTTACAGCTAGCAACATTAATTGTCATGACGAGAATGCAGTGCTTGCCAGTACCCATGGATTGCAGTGCCAACTGATTGTTTTCCACCTCGGGTTATTGATAATGTGCTCCGGCTTAGATTGAGGGGGTGCGATTATGAAAAACAAATTCTGAGAGTAAAATTGTAATTATTCATTATGGAAAAAATCGATCTAATAGTTATTCTTAAAATACTAGCACTTCCGAAAGGAGTTCTGTAAAATACTTGCCACGCTCTTCTGCTAAAACTGCTTTCGGGAAAAGTGTGGTGGAGCAGGTGCGCTCCATGCACCTTCTCATTTTTGTCCTTTTTATCTCTTAAATTATATAATATTTTGATTAGATTTTTTGCAAGTCACTTAAAATATTGCAAATTTTTGAGTTCAAACAATGTTGTTTGAGAGATACAAAAATGAAAAATTATTTAAGAGGGGAACAAAAAGAACTTGCATGGATCATGATGCAGTATAAACGGTCAGGATACGAGTGCTTACCAAGCACCTGCTCTGAAAGTCCACTCTTCTAGTTTTTCGTTAGTTCTCTCTTCACTCTCCCAAACCTGACGTCGCAAAACAAAATCAAACATCGAAGACACCTGCTGCTACTGTCCACATTTTGGTTCATGAATGTATGATGCATCCCTAACAATAATTTCGGAACACATAGATTAGAGAAAAACTAGATGAACTGAGAATATGAGATTATGCAACGTAGTTCGACGGCAGAAATAATAAGTCGTTGGGAAAATGATATGATAGCAGTCACGAAAATAGTAGCACTTCCAAAGCAAGTTCTCGGAAATCCTTTGGCCGTTCAACAGAATAGATGTAGAAGAAAGATGATAACGGATCCTACATGCATGTACAGTATGTGGAATGGAGGAGGAGGATGGGTACCATGCCACTACGGCGCTGCACTAAGGGCATCTCCAACGGGGCAACGCAAAATGTGTCTGGTTCCTGCTCCAGCGGCGCGACGCAAGGTGACCGAGTCGTTCACGGCGACGCAAACCTGGCCTAAATATGCGTCAGGTTTGTTTCTCCGCGGACGCTCCGTGGTCATGCCGAGTGTTCGCCGAAACTTACGTAGAACCCGCACGTCAGTGGCAGGGAGGCCGATAACATTTCTGCCAGTGATCGTTTCCCGCGCAAAAAATCAAAGTAGACCGGCGCCAGCAGTTCAGAAGCGATGGACGTCCTCGCCGCCGCAGCCACCACCATGGATTCCGAGGTAACCCTCGCACCCGCCGCCGCCCCAGACTCCCCCATAGCCACGACCATAGACACAATGGAGGCCGTAGCTCCGGCGGAAGCAAAGCATCCCGCCACAGGCGGCCGGGACGCTAAGCCAAAGGCAGCAAAGAAGGTGCTGTCGAAGGAGGAGAAAGGCGTCGAGGCCGCGAAGCGTCGCGGCCGGCGTAGGAACCAGGAGGAGAGGAATGAAGGGGCCGCCGCCCTGGAGGCCAGCCAGCTGGCGTGGCAGATACAGCTGAAAGCCGGCGCCGCGCAAGTAGGCCTCCATCCGAGCTTAGCGGAGGCCTACATGCTCATCAAGCGAGAGGGGATCGCCGGCGTCGCTCCTTCGGTCTCGTCGGTGAGCTCGGTAAGTTCCCAACTGCGTCCTGGAACGGCCGCTCCCTTGCAGGTCCACGCGGCGTCCCGGTTCGCCTCCGGCGTGGCGCCGGTGCAGTTCAATGGGGCGCCGGTTCCCGGCCTCAATCGGACGCCGAGAAGCGGTGACTCGTGCCCGGGCGCGACACACAAGACACGTCAGGTGCCGGAGGAGAGCATGTCGGTGCCCCGCAGCCTGCTTGAGGAAATGGCACCATCTGCCCCGACGATGAACGACCCGTTACGTAAGCTCTTTCACTTTGTGAGACTGCCGTGTGTCATGCGTCAGACGTCCGGTGATTCGTAGGCCTATTGGAAGGGACGGCATGACAACGACATCAAGGCCATGATCTACGGCCGCGGCTTTGTTGGCGACGCCGGGGCCGGGACAGGGGCGCATGATGAGTGGGCACCGACGCAAGATGCGGAGCACATCAATGCCACACGCATGTTCTCCACCCAGCCGACGCAGACAACAACCGTGTGTGTTGACGACTATGAGGACGCACCAACAGGGCATGTCCTCACCATGGACGATACTAGCAATAAGAAGGGGGAGATCCACAGGACACAAGGATTCAACGACAACGAGGACAAGTGTTTGTGCGACGCGTGGCTGGTGACCAGCCATGACTGTATTAATGGTGCCTAGCAAAAGGGCAAGGTGTATTGGGCCAAGGTGATGCAGGAGTACAATGAGAGAAAGCTTCACGAGCCCTACGAGATGCCAAGCCCTCGCACGGAAGAGTCCATCAGAAAAAGATGGAACTACATCAAATAAGAGACAAGCAAGTCCTGCTCCGCCTTCGCACATTGCATCAACAACCCCGTTAGCGGCGCTGGCGTCATGTCAGTGGTAAACAAACGAGCATGATCATTCTATTCTGTGTGCATCATTTGCAAACCATGATTCGGGCTCTAAACCAATTGCAGGTATCATCAGCCTTGGAGAGGTTCAAGACAATGCATAAGAAGGGCTTCCATATGGTCCATTGCTGGGACAAGCTGAAGGGCGCGCAAAAGTGGCAGACATTTGCGGCCTACGATGAAGCTGTGAAGAATGGGACATCGATTAACGTCGACGGCGAAGACGACGATCATGGCGGTCCTGCCCTTCCACCTTTTCCCCGAGGCCATAAGGCTACCAAGGCCGATCTAGCCCGGGAGGCACAAGCCATTGCGTTCACCCAGAGCTTGGAGAATTTGATTGTCGAGAATCAAGCCGCCATGGCGAAAAGGGACGAGAAGAAGCGTATGGAAAAAGAGGCCGCAACTGCCATCTACCTCAACCTCACGAAAGAGGTCATTGAGGTCAAAGGATGGACATCGAGGACAAAAAGGCAGACGCCGAGGCCAGGAGGATGGACGCCGAGGCCGAGACCCGTGCAGAGGAAGCAGGGATTCATGCTAGCCGACTTGAGCATCGTCGACGACGACACCAGGGCCTGGTTCATGAAGAGGCGCGCCGAAATCCTCACGCGAGACGTCTGATCAGCAGCGCCAATGTCTAGCACCATGGCTTCCTTCTGTACTTCATATGTTGTTCAGACCTTATTGTGCCCCTTTTGGACTCCACTTTGCGCCGTACCATGTGCAAAGTGTGATGAACTTTTTGTGCCCCTTTTGGACTCAATTTGAGCTAATATGAGACTATAATTTTGTGCAAATTTGAGCTAATTTGATGCTACAACCTCTTTTCTGAATTTTCTGAACCTACATTAGCCCGTGCCGGAAATGCGTCGGTCCGCTGGAGCCACCCCGACGCAAACGGACGCATGACCATTTTCACATCCGCGGACCGACGCAAACGGACGCTCGCGGATATTTTAACCGTCCGAAATGCGTCGGCCCGTTGGAGATGCCCTAAGGCTGCAGCGCTTCGATAAAGGCTAAGAGAAATCTGAGAACTACCAAAGGAAGAGCGTATGGCTAAGAAAGGTAAGGAATGGGCTCTCATTACTCTGAGTAACTAGATGATACCCCGCGTGTTGCCGCGGAATCATTGGATGACATAAAGTATTACATATGATACTTGATATAGGAAATAAAAATCCAAACTTCTAGCATACACGATTTACAACTTAAAAAGAAACATACATTGTGGTATAAGTATATCATTGGAATTTCCCTTCACCACTTTGAGGGGTACGTTCGCCAATTGCACTATATACACTTACAGAAGAAGAAAAAACCTCAAAAGTGCATAGCCAGTTACGCCGTGCCTTCATTTTGGTTGGTCCATATTGGCATCACCACCTTTTAGTATTCACCTAAAAATTAAATATATCAAATTAGAATGGAAGGGTGTATGGACTGAATAAATGAATTTTTTACCACCGGACAAAATGGCCCCTTTCTATTGCACTTGATTAAAAAAGAATCATAATGTCAAGAAATAGCCACAGAGGTTGGATGTTGTTCTAGTTATCTTTAGAAACGCACCTAGCTGAAATTTTCAAATAAATACCACTCTATCATGAGATGTATTACGACGACTACTGAAAATAAAATAGTCAAAATTTTACAGGGTGAAGAAAGTACGAAATGTAATTGCAAGCTATTGAAACAGTCATTGTTATAGGTAACATATTACTCTGATTTCAACGAATATTTTTTTGTGGTAGCAGAAGTTAAGTAGCAGCACATTTCACATGAATTATCAATTAAAGTTTGAGTGTTTTCAGTTCTTCGACTAGCAAGAGCGATAAGAAAGGATATCACATGAAGCGATCCTCGCAGGGTGTGACAAACCTAGTGACACTTGAGCCTTACAGGTTGACTATGTACAACTTTAGGTACTCAGATGTGTCAATACGGATTTAATCATAGCAGGAAAGAACAGAAACCAAAGAAGGAGTCACATAATCGATACACTGAGAGTTATTCTGGAATTGACACACTGAGAGTTATTCTGGAATTGACACACTGAGAGATATATGTTACGATTCGTTTGTTCGGAACTTTTCAACTCTTTATCCTCTGATGATGGCAGTGAGATGTTCAGAGACACAACTAGTTAAGATCTTTGAGCATGTTCTAGATCTAAGTACATGAATCAATAGATCTGTTCCCGCTTGTTGCTTGATGATATTGATTGATGTGTATGATGTACCCTATAGGTGCTCAATATTGACCAAATCTTGCTCAATCTAGATTATCGATGTCGATATTGTAGTCTTGTATAGTGTGGTTGGTTATGCTTTATTTAGGTCTTCTGCATTACAATGTCGTAGTTCTAACTGGCCTCTACATAGGTGTATACCTGCGATGAGTTTGCGCAAGCCATCATTGGTACACAAGAGATGTAATCATTTGTACTTGAGACCCAGGAAAATGTTGTAAAGCTGCTCACATATCCACAGCAAGCAGATATTATATTTCCGCACGGCCTTCATTCATTAGTTGTGGATGAGGATGACAAGCTTGCTGCAAACATGCTTGCTAGGAAGAGGGGGATCAAGGTAGGTAAAGTCGAAAATGATGGTGGGTTGAAGGGGGTGAAAGGCACTATGAAGTTGCCTCCATCCTTGTCCACATTCGTCTTGACCAAGATGTGTGAACTAATCATGAGCGGTGTGACAAAAAGGGGGTTCAAGAAGGTGCACTTGACCAATGTTACCAAGAAGGTCTTCAACTACTGCCAGCAGGATGTATCCTTACAGGAGGTGTACAACCACCTGTGTATGTGTAAGTGGAGAGGAAGGTGGCCTAAGATCTCTAAACTTAGATACCTTAGTGGTGCCGGATGGAATGAGGACACTCACACTCAGAGACGGAGCTGCCATAGTGCTGACCCCAATGGTTTTGGTGAATTCTTCACTAATTAGAACTAATTAGCCCTATTTTATACAAGATGACACCATTGAATTAGAGCAAATATAGGGCTGACCCCAGTGATATTATTTTCTAGCTTCGTCTCTGCTCACACTATTCTCCTGGAGGAAGAGCACTACATAGGCCATGTCTCGGTAGTACTACCCAGATATAGATCATAACATGTGACAACTACCTTCTCTTCTAGCATGTCACAACTAACATAGTGTCTTCGTATATTCCATGTCTTATGCTCACCTCAAGGATGCCGAGTACCTCAACATGCCAATCAGCATTTCCACCCATGTTTGATGAGTCAAAAAGCGAGATATTTTCCACTACATAACGATATGCTTTTTTGTCTCGTTACATCTCTATCTAGATTTGACTATATCCTAAATGCATGATTAAAAGTATTGATTCATTTTCATGAGAGATTTGCACAACTTTTAGTTTTAGTAGGATTTTATCACTTTTCCCTATTTTTGGTGCGTGTAGATGTTATGAAACTTTATGGACAAAGCACGAGTAAATGAACCAAAGGGAGGCAGTACCACAATATGGAGAAGTTGGATACACCAGGATTTGGCCATTTCAAGGCTAAAAAGAAATAAAAAAATTCATTACAAGATAATAAGGATCAAATACCATGATGGAACATGGCGTCAGCCTACTGCCTACGCGAATCGCCACATTTTTCTTTTGAGAATCATCCAGTCTCCTTATGCAAATGTCAAAAGCGGGGAATACAAGCGCGGATCACCAAACCAAGTAAATCGTCCAACCTGCAAGCCTAAGACTAGACGCACCAGATCATGCGGTTTTATTGGACTGGCGACTCTCATGTACAAAGGTAGCCTCGTCAAACCCCATAAGCAGTCGCTTTTATTTCTTCTTGGATAATATGGCTATATAACTCTCTCGAGTCGCTCCCGAGGTTTTACTCCTTCGTGGAACTAATTAATAACGATCACGCTAGCTACCCTGGTCTTCGGGAGGAGAAGCTCATGCTAGGTTTAAGCCTTCTCTCTTACCGCCATGGCTTTCATCAGGCTCAGTAATGTTGAAATATTGGGCCTACACTTAGTGGCCCATACTAGATTTCAGATTTTCCTATAAATCTCAAAGCCCACTTAGTGGCAGCCTTGTGAGTTTGAGCCCAAGTTGGTAGCAGCTCACTAGGGAGTGGCAAGAGGTGGGAAATTTAGTCCCACATGGAAAGTTGGGAGGAAGTTAGACCACCTTATAAGGTGGGTTGTTCCACCACTAGTAAGTGAGTGAGAATAGGAGTGCTACACGCGCGCGCTCCTCCTCCTCCTCGCTCACTCGACTCGACACGACACGACACGTCCCGACGCGCGCGCCACGCTCGTGGTGAGTGGATTGAGCCTCGAGCCGAGACTTTCCTTACTTTTTGCAACTCAGGAAAACGAACAGAGTCCTAGACGGACGTGTCGCAGTTAGTCGGTTCGGGTCGCTCCCGGATCGTGGGCTATCTGTAACCGACTCGAAACGTTCATGCGACGTGAGCCTATATAATCTCCTGCCCGGCTACCCCAGAATATATCTAATACACGAGTTAGGGTTTCCACCTCTCTCTGCTTGCACCGCCATCGTAGCCTACTCCATCCCGCGAGCCGACGTGCATCGGCGAACGGGAGAGCAGGTCTCCGGAACCACTCGTCCTTGCGATCCTGTACGGGAGAGGGCGAATTAGGCTTTTGGGAAGCGCTCGCGCGACTCGCTCCAGCTTCTTCATCACGGGTCGCCTTCCGTCCAAGTCGGGCGGTGCTGCCTACCGTCGTCTTCAACGCCGTCTACTTCGACCCGTCGTCCCCGTCGTCAACAACGGTGTCATCAACAACGTTACCGCTGCGACATCATCTCGCTACACCTCCACCGCCACCACCACCGGATCGGTACGTGCGACATATCTCGATCTGTTTAGCGATGCATGCTTTATTGTTTGTGCTGCTGCTACTCATGTTGATTAATGCATCTAGTATGTTTGAGTTTCACATGTTAGTAGTTGTTGTCATCATGTTTTATATTCTGGAATTAATCATGGAAATTGTGCCTAATTATCCAACAATCCAAAAACCTAATTGTAGGCAATTTCCTGAGTTAACAATGGCTGGTTTTTCCGATGCACTGCGGCCGGATAAGTTTACCGGTGTGCACTTTAAGAGGTGGCAGTATAAGGCCATGCTCGGCTTACTCATCCGAAAGTGTTCGAAGTTACCGATGGTTTACTCGAAGGAACTATATCTGACCAAGATCAGAACAAGTTCAAGGAAAACAATACTCTCTTCGTCGGATGCGTTCTAAGTATTCTTGTTGATCGTCTGTGTGATGTGTACATGCACTTAACAGATGGTAAAGAGCTCTGGGATGCAATGAATGCTAAGTTCGGTGCAACCGATGCAGGCAGTGAACTGTACATCATGAAGAGCTTCCATGATATCAGGATGGTTAACAACCGTTCTGTAGTCGAACAAGCTCATGAGATACAGTGCATTGCGAAAGAGCTTGAACTCCTTAAGTGTGCCTTACCTGACAAGTTTGTGGCTGGATGCATCATCGCTAAGTTGCCCCCTTCATGGAGGAACTTTGCCACAACTCTCAAACACAAGAGACGAGGAGATATCGGCTGAAAATCTGATAGCATCTCTTGATGTTGAGAAGAAAGCTCGGGCTAAGGATAATACCGAGAAAGGAGAGGGTCGGTCTAGCGCCAACATGGTGCGGAAGAAACCCTACAAGCAAGAACAAAGGGAATAACAAGCCCTCCTTCAATAAGCCTATGAAGACTACAACCTTCAAGAAGAAGAAGATGATAAACAAAGCGGATCCGAGCTGCTTTACGTGTGGAGAGACTGGCCACTTTTCTAAGGACTCGTCCGAGAGGGCAGACCGCAAGAAAAAGGCGAGGCAAGTCAACACGGTGACCGCTAGCAATGCCGATGGGTACGGTAATCTCTTTACTGTTCTTTCGGTATTTCAATCTCCATGTTGGTGGATTGATACAGGTGCTAATGTTCATGTGTGTGCTGACATATCCATGTTCACTTCTTACCAGGTCGTCCGGGATTCTTCCGTCTTGATGGGGAATGGGTCACATGCTTCTGTTCGTGGTGTTGGCACGGTAGATCTGAAATTCACTTCGGGGAAGATCGTGCAGCTGAGGAACGTGCAACATGTCCCTACTATGAACAAGAATCTCGTTAGCGGCTCCCTTCTATGCAGAGATGGGTTTAAGGTTGTTTTAGAGTCGAATAAAGTAGTTGTTTCCAAGTTTGGACAATTTATTGGTAAAGGCTATGAGTGCGGAGGCTTGTTCCGCTTTTCGCTTTCGATTTCAGTAATAAGTCCGTGAACCATATTTGTGGCAATGTTAGTGATGATACCGGTGTTTGGCATTCTCGTTTATGTCACATTAATTTTGGTTTAATGTCTCGGCTATCCAGTTTAAGTTTAATTCCGAATTTCACCATTGCCAAAGGTTCTAAGTGCCATAGTTGTGTGCAATCAAAGCAACCTCGGAAGCCTCACAAGGCGGCCGAGGAGAGAAACTTGGCACCTCTAGAACTCATACATTCTGATCTATGCGAGATGAATGGTGTGTTGACAAAAGGTGGAAAGAGATATTTCATGACATTGATTGATGATGCGACTAGATTTTTCTATGTTTACTTGTTGCAAACTAAAGATGAAGCTTTTTTTTTTGAAGGTGAAAGATGAAGCTTTAGACTACTTTAAAATTTATAAGGCCGAAGTTGAAAATAAACTAGAGAGAAAGATCAAGCGTCTTAGGTCGGATCGTGGTGGCGAATATTTTCCTAAAATCTTTGATGAATTCTGTGAGGAACATGGCATTATTCATGAGAGGACGCCTCCCTATTCACCCCAATCAAACGGGGTTGTCGAGAGGAAAACCGCACGCTGATCGACTTGGTGAATTCCATGTTAGCCACTGCTAGTTTATCTAAGGCATGGTGGGGGGAGGCTTTATTGACTTCATGTCATGTCCTGAATAGAGTTCCTAACAAGAATAAAGATAAAACCCCTTACGAGGAGTGGGCTGGAAGAAAACAATCACTTTCGTATTTGCGCACATGGGGATGTTTGGCGAAAGTCAATATTCCAATCACTAAGAAGCGCAAACTCGGACCAAAGACAATGGATTGTATCTTTCTAGGTTATGCTCCGCGGAGTGTAGGATATAGATTTTTAGTAGTTCAATCCGAGGTACCTGATATGCATGTTGATACTATTATGGAATCTCGTGATGCAACATTTTTTGAGAATATGTTTCCTATGAAAGATATGCATAGCATTGCTAGAATTTCTACTGAGATAATCCCCGAGTCTAGTACATCTAATGAGTATTTTGAACAATCACATGAAAATGTTACTCGAGAAGGATGACAATGAAGCTCCTAAACGGAGCAAGAGACGAAGGATTGAAAAATCCTTTGGTGATGATTTCATTGTGTACCTTGTGGATGATACTCCCACGTCCATTGCAGAGGCATATGCATCTCCGGATGCAGATGATCGGAAAGAAGCTGTCCATAACGAGATGGACTCGATTCTTTCTAATGGAACTTGGGAGCTATCAGAACGACCCCATGGATGCAAGCCTGTGGGCTGCAAATGGGTGTTCAAGAAGAAGCTAAGACCTGATGGTACTATTGAGAAGTACAAGGCACGGCTTGTAGCTAAAGGCTACACACAGAGAGAAGGTGAAGATTACTTCGATATCTATTCACCTGTCGCTAGACTTACCACCATTCGAGTACTACTGTCCATGGCTGCCTCCTATGGTCTTATCGTTCATCAAATGGACGTAAAGACAGCTTTTCTTAATGGAGAGTTGGAAGAGGAAATCTATATGGATCAGCCTCGATGGGTTTGTAGTAAAAGGTGAAGAAAGAAAGGTGTGCAAGTTGCTGAAATCTTTATATGGCCTCGAAACAAGCACCTAAGCAATGGCATGAGAAGTTTGACGAACTTTGACTTCTGTAGGCTTTGTTGTCAATGAGGCTGACAAGTGTGTTTACTATCGCCATGGTGGGGGCGAAGGTGTTATACTGTGTTTGTATGTGGATAATATTCTGATATTTGGTACAAACATGAAAGTAATACACAAGGTCAAGTCTTTCTTGTCAAAGTGCTTTGATATGAAAGATCTGGGAGAAGCTGGTGTAATTCTGAACATCAAGCTTATTAAGAATGAGAGTGGGATTACTCTAATGCAATCCCATTATGTTGAGAAGATCTTGAGCCGGTTCGGCTATATTGATAGCAAGTCTTCTCCAACACCTTATGATCCCAGTGTGACATTATGCAAGAACCGGAGGATTGCCGTAGATCAACTGAGATACTCTCAGATTGTTGGCTCACTCATGTACTTAGCGAGCGCGACTAGACCGGACATCTCTTTTGCTCGTTAGCAAGTTGAGTAGGTTCATGTCAAACCCGGGTACCGATCATTGGCATGCACTTGATAGGGTCATGCGCTACCTATGTGGTACAATGAGTTATGGGATTCACTATTCAGGGCATCCAAGCTGTGCTTGAAGGATATAGTGATTCGAATTGGATCTCGGATGTAGCTGATCCGTACGCCACAAGTGGGTATGTATTTACCTTTGGAGGTGGCGCAGTTGTCATGGAGATCTTGCAAGCAAACCATATTGACGAGGTCAACTATGGAAGCAGAACTTATCGCTTTAGACACAACCACTCGTTGAATCGGAATGGTTGCGTGAGCTCTTGATGGACTTGCTCGTGGTTGAAAAACCTGTTCCGGCAATCCTTTTGAATTGTGACAATCAAACTCGTAATTGTCAAAGTGAACAATTCTAAGGATAACGCGAAGTCATCAAGACACGTCAAGAGACGTTTGAAGTCCGTCGGGAAATTGCGAAACTCCGGAGTAATAACTGTTACATATATTCAAACGAGACAAAAACCTGGCAGATCCCTTTACAAAGGGACTATCACGTAATGTGATAGAAAGTGCATCGAGGGAGATGGGTTTGAGACCCGTTGATGTTACACCATAGTGGTAACCCAACCTTTGTGATCGGAGATCCCGTGAATTAGGACACGGGAAGAACAAACTAGTGGTTTAATTGAGGAGAGTATTATGTAACCCTCTCTATGTGAAGATGCACAACTCTCGATTCGTTGTAAGGCAGGTTGGAAAAAGCCTTAATGTGTTTATGTTGGCTATTTTAGCAAAGATGCTGTCCTACGTGAGCATTCTTGAAATAACACACCTATATGAGTTCGATTGTTAAACGTCGCAATCTATGAGATTTGGGTGATCTCTAGTAAACTCATGAAGAGACCACGAAGTATGACGCATATGCTTCACCCGCGGGGTAGGCTACCGGCAGCCATGTACTGGTCATGACTTTGAGTGAAACCCTGTTCACGCAAAACTTGCAATTCAAGGCTTAGTCCATTGTTCAAGTGTGAATGGATGTAGCTTAAGGTTCTAGGCGGAAGTTCAACTTAACAGTCTCCGCTGAAACACTCGGTATATAAACAAGCAGAGTGAGTATTGGTAAATCTCTAAATGGGGATTTGAGATCTGGTGGGGGATTGTTGAAATATTGGGCCTACACTTAGTGGCCCATACTAGATTTCAGATTTTCCTATAAATCTCAAAGCCCACTTAGTGGCAGCCTTGTGAGTTTGAGCCCAAGTTGGTAGCAGCTCACTAGGGAGTGGCAAGAGGTGGGAAGTTTAGTCCCTGATGACCCACAAGTATAGGGGGTGTATCGTAGTATCTTCGATAAGTAAGAATGTCGATCCCAACGAGGAGCAGAAGGTGTTGACAGGCAGTTTTGATGAAGGATTCACTGTAAATGCTCACAGACAAGTATTCAGGGGGTTTTGATGTAACAGATGAATAAAGTACGAGTAAGTAAAATGCGAGAGAAATAATTGCAGTAGAGTGGCCCAATCCTTTTTAGCACAAAGGACAAGCCGGTTTGTTTACTTATAATGACCAAACGTTCTCGAGGACACACGGGATTTTAGTCTAGTGCTTTCGCTACATACAGTTGATTAATCTTCATTGTTTTGATAAGTGTTGTGTGGGTGAACCTATGCTAATGTACCACCCTTCCTAGGACTAATACATACTTGTGATTATACCCCTTGCAAGCATCCGCAACTACAAGAAAGTAATTAAGATAAATCTAACCACAGCCTTAAACTCGAGATCCTCGCGATCCCTCCTCGCATCGATATACCAACGGGGTTTAGGTTTCGTCACTCCGGCAACCCCGCAATTGGCAAACGAGTACAAGATGCATTCCCCTAGGCCCATAAATGGTGAAGTGTCGTGTAGTCGACGTTCACACGACACCACTAGAAGAATAACACCACAACTTAAATATCATAACATTGAATATTACTGAACCATAGTTCACTACTAACATTTAGACTTCACCCATGTCCTCAAGAACTAAACGAACTACTCACGAGACATCATATGGAACATGATCAGAGGTGATATGATGATGAATAACAATCTGAACATAAACCTTGGTTCAATGGTTTCACTCAATAGCATCAACAACAAGTAGAAATCAGTATCGGGAGAGTTCCCCTATCAAACAATCAAGATCAAACCCAAATTGCTACAGCGGTGACGATGTCCAGCGGTGGAGATGGCGGTGATGATGGTGGAGATGATGATGATGGTGATGGAGATGATGTCCAGCTCGATGGCGGTGACGATGGCGTCTATTTCCCCCTCCGGAGGGAATTTCCCCGGCGGATTCCTGCCCGCCGGAGAGCTCTTTTCTCTCTGGTGTTCTCCGCCCCGCGAGGCGGCTGTAACCCTTCGTGAGGATTCCTCTCGTGGCTTAGGTCTTCGGGACGAAGGGTTTCGCGAAGAAAAGGAGGCGAAAGAGGCCGAGGGGGCCCCACACCACATGGTGGCGCGGCCGAGCCATGGGCCGCGCCACCCTATGGTGTGGGCCCACCTTGGGTCCATCCGGCTCCCCCTTCGGCTTCCTCCGTCATCCGGAAAAATAGGATTTTTGGTAAAACTTCCTTCCACGGTTGATCTTCCGAAATATTGCATCCCGACGGTGCTTTTTCCAGCAGAATCTCGGCTCCGGTGCTCGATCTCCAAATAATCATGAAACATGCAAAATAGATGAAATAACATAAGTATTGTATCCCAATACGAAATATATCAATGAATAACGAGCAAATTATGATATAAAATAGTGATGCAAATTGGACGTATCAACTCCCCCAAGCTTAGACTTCGCTTGTCCCCAAGCGAAACTGAACTCGGTAAACAGGACCACATGTTTATGGAGTGAAGAGTCGATAAATAAAATACGGACAAGAAGCATCATATTCATTCACACAAGACATTATAGTAAACAACTTCCTCATATAACTCAACTTGAAACAAGTATAAGGTAGTCACAAATAAAGGTGCATAAGAAATCATAATTGGTGATGGCAAACTTTGTTCTTGGTCAGAGAACAGTTAACAGATTATACTTATCTATTGAGCAGCGCTCTCATAATAAAGCCTATGGTAAACTTGCATACTCGATCATATTAATCATTGATGACTTTCAAAGCTATATTCATTCAGGGTAAAGCTTGTACTAAACAAGAAAGAGTAAAGACATGATGAAGCAAATCACAATATAATAGTTTGATCACAACAACTCAAATGCTTGCTTAAGATGGAGGGAAATAGGTTTTCTGACTCAACATAAGGTAAAAGACAGGCTCTTCGCAGAGGGAAGCAGGGATTAAATCATGTGCTAGAGCTTTTTCAGTTTTGAAATCATATAAAGAGAATAAAAGTAAAGTTTTGAGAGGTGTTTGTCGTTGTCAACGACTGGTAGCGGGTTCTCTAACCCCCTTGCCAAACGAGACCTCCAAAGAGCGGCTCCCATGAAGGACGTTATCTCTACCAAGCAAGGTAGATCATCCCTCTTCTCTTTTGTTTACACATGTATTTTAGTTTATTTAAGGATGACACTCCCCCCAACCTTTGCTTACACAAGCCATGGCTAACCGAATCCTCGGGTGCCTTCCAACAATCTCATACCATGGAGGAGTGTCTATTGCAAAATTAAGTTGCTTACTGATGAATCAGGGCAAAACATGTGAAGAGAATTATTAATGAAAGTCGATTAATTGGGGCAAAATTATAGGATAAGTGGATGAAGCCACTAGTCCATTAGTGGAGGCTTCCTAACAAGACTGAAAGATAAAACACCACATACTTCCTCATGAGCTATAAAACATTGACACAAATAAGAAGTAATAAGTTTTGAATTGTTTAAAGGTAGCACATGAAGTATTTACTTAGAATGGCAGAAAATACCATGCAGTAGGTAGATATGGTGGACACAATTGGCACGGGTTTGGGTTCAGGTTTGGATGCACGAGAAGTATTCCCTCTCAGTACAGGTCTTTGGCTAGCAAGGTTAAATAGCAAGCATAGGAGTTGAGGGAAACAAACAAATATACATGTGATAGAAACAATCATGCATCTTACTTGTAAGCACAAACAGTTTTAACTTTAGAATACTAATGCTAAGGACTGATAAGAAAGATAATAATATCTTCTACATGTATTTCCTCTATTCTTCTTGAACTCAAAGTGTTGTTGCTATTTGACCATTGCTAAGTTTGCCAAAACCAAATAGATTTACTCAATGCTCCCAAAGTGGTACCAATACTAAAATCAAGATCAATCATATAGTAGAAATTGCAAACTAAAATAAGGTGTGCAATATGTAAATGATAAGACTTCTCATTAATATTCCATAACGATAACTCACACCAAGGGATACATAGACAAACTAAAGGAGAGATACTTCCACACTCGCAACCCATCTCATACGATAACTTCCCTACTCATGATATGACACTACTTGATAGTAAAAAGTAAAAGGTAGTGATAATGTGATACCGCGGCACTCCCCCAAGCTTGGAATAAACCAAGGGGATGCCAATACCGATGATGAATCAATCCTTTGGCGATGGTGGTGATGAATTCCTCATGCGCTTCTTACAGATCTCCTTCAGCTTCAGCTTCTCAGCTTGGCAGATCTGCACTAAGTCTCGAAGAGATTCATTGTTATCTGAAGTCGGCGATGGCGAACCTGTGACGGGCATCAAGTAATATCCCAGCATTCTACGGAGTCGGCAATTCTCCTCCCTGAGTATCTCCACTTCTCTTCTTAGAGCCCGGTATTGACCACAAAACTCATCGGTAGTCCGTAGAGCTTCTTCCAGCGCAGGGAAAGAGTCGAGGCCAAGAGCAGGGGGTAAAGGTCCCTGCAAGTTATGAGAGAAAGAACGTCGAGTATCAACAGATCCCACCAAGACTTGCTTACTCCCCACAGCTTGTTGCTCTTGTTCTGACGACACCCTTTTCACTTCTTCCTTCGAAGGCCCTTTGCCCTTGTTGTCGGAGGCCATGGTGCTCCTAGATTGAAAATAGATCCTGACAGAAACAGCTCGAAACAAAACACGTCGAGAAAGCGATATACGGACCTCCAGGGGTCCGGGGGATTTTATAATAAAAAATTTCAGAACAAACGGAAAGTACCAGGTCGAACCAGAGTCGGAAAGGGGCGACGAGGCGGTGCCGCCATAGGTCGGCGCGGCCAGGCTGGGGCCCGCGCCGGCCTGTGGTGGCACGCCCTCGTGCGTCTTTTCCACTCCATTTCGATCTCGTAATTTTTCTTATTTTCCAAAAACAGCAAAAAATATCGTTCGGAAAGTAAATCGCGAACTTTTCTTTACCAGTACTGTTACCTATTCAAAGTTGAGTTCTGGCGGACTTGTCAATTTGTCCTTTGATGAAAGCCTCCGGTGTTTCCACTTGAATAATATCAACATCAACATTATAAGAATCACCCGAGATATAATGCTTGAGTCTTTGTCCATTCACCACTTGCGTAGCATTGCCTTGGAGAGAGCTAATTTTAATTGCTCCTGAACGATACACCTCCTCAACAACATATGGTCCTTCCCATTTCGAGAGTAATTTTCCTGCAAAGAATCTGAGACGAGACCGATACAATAGGACTTTATCCCCAATATTAAACTCTCTTTTGATGATCCTTCTATCATGCCATTTTTTAACTTTTTCTTTAAAGAGTTTAGCATTTTCATAAGCTTCACTTCTCCATTCATCTAGAGATCTTAATTGTAGCAACCTCTTATTACCGGCAAGTTTAGGATCTTTATTTAATTCTCTAACAGACTCGATAAGCTTTGTGTTCTAGTTCTAAAGGTAAATGACAAGCTTTTCCGTAAACCATTTTATAAGGTGACATTCCCATGGGGTTTTTATAAGCAGTTCTATAAGCCCATAGTGCGTCTTTCAATTTACTAGCCCAATTCTTTCTAGATTTATTAACGGTCTTTTGCAAGATAGATTTAATTTCTCTATTCGATAGTTCTACTTGACCACTACTTTGAGGGTGATAAGCGGAAGCAATTCTATGATTAATACCATACTTAGCAAGAGTTTTTCTAAAACCTCCATGAATAAAATGAGAACCTCCATCCGTCATAATATATCTAGGTACTCCAAATCTAGGAAAAATAATATCTAAAAGCATTTTTAAAGAGGTCTCACCATCGGCACTTTTTGTAGGTATGGCTTCCACCCATTTAGTAACATAATCAACGAGCAACAAGTATATGAGTGTTACCTTTTGAAGAGGGAAAAGGTCCCATGAAGTCAAATCCCCAACAATCAAACGGTTCAATAACAAGAGTATAATTCATAGGCATTTCATTGCGTCTGGAGATATTACCAACCCTTTTACATTCATCACAAGATAAAATAAACTTCCTTGCATCTTTGAAGAGAGTTGGCCAATAAAAACCTGATTGTAGAACCTTTTGCGCGGTTCTATCTCCGGCGTGATGTCCTCCATGAGCACTGCCATGACATTTACTCAATATCTCTTGTTGTTCATATTCGGGAACACACCTTCGCAGAATACCATCCACTCCTTCTTTATATAAATGTGGGTCATCCCAGAAATAATGCCTTAAGTCATAAAAGAATTTCCTCCTCTGCTGAGCTGAAAAGGTTGGAGGCAAGTACTTGGAAACAATAAAGTTAGCATAATCAGCATAACAAGGACTGTCTCGCGAACTCACCTTTATTACAGCCAATTGTTCATTTGGAAAACTATCATTAACAGGAACAGGATCATAAGCAATATTTTCCAATCTAGACAAATTATCAGCAACAGGATTATCAGCACCTTTCCTATCTACAATATGTAAATCAAATTCTTGCAAAAGAAGTACCCATCTAATAAGCCTCGGCTTAGCATCTTTCTTTGTCATAAGGTATCTAATTGCAAGCATGATCGATATGAATTGTAACTTTTGAATCAACAATATAAGATCTAAATTTATCACAAGCAAAGACTACGACTAACAATTCTTTTTCAGTAGTAGCATAATTTCTTTGAGCAAGCATCAAGAGTTTTGCTAGCATAATGAATAACATTTAATTTCTTATCTACTCGCTGTCCAAGAACAGCGCCTACAAAGAAAATCACTAGCATCACACATAATTTCAAATGGTAAATTCCAATCAGGAGGTTCAACTATAGGAGCAGTTGTTAAGGCTTTCTTTAGAGTTTCAAAAGCTTCCTTACAATCATCATCAAAAACAAAAGGTACATCTTTTTGAAGAAGATTAGTAAGAGGCTTTGAAATTTTGGAGAAATCTTTAATAAATCTCCTATAAAACCCATCATGACCAAGAACACTACGAATACTTTAACATCCCTCGGATAGGGCATCTTCTCAATAGCTTCAACTTTAGCTCTATCAACTTCAATACCTCTCTCAGAAATTTTATGTCCCAATACAATTCCTTCATTAACCATAAAGTGGCATTTCTCCCAATTAAGAACAAGGTTAGTTTCTTCACATCTCTCGCAAAACTTTATCAAGGTTTCGCAAGCAACTATCAAAAGAATTCCCGTAGACGGAAAAATCATCCATGAATACTTCCACAATACTCTCACAAAAGCCATGAAAAATAGCGGACATGCATCTTTGAAAAGTAGCAGGAGCATTACATAAACCAAAAGGCATACGCCTATAAGCATAAGTTCCATAGGGACAAGTAAAAGTGGTTTTCTCTTGATCTTTAGCTTTAACAGCAATTTGCGAAAATCTAGAATAACCATCAAGAAAGCAAAAAATGAGTATTTTTAGATAACCTTTCTAACATTTGATCAATAAATGGTAAAGGATAATGATCTTTCTTAGTAACTTTATTAACTTTTCGATAATCAATGCACATTCTATACCCTACAACTACTCTTTGAGGTATGAGCTCATCATTATCATTAGGCACAACAGTCATTCCTCCTTTTTTAGGAACGCAATGCACAGGACTAACCCATCTACTATCAGCAATAGGATATATAATACCAGCTTCAAGAAGTCGTAATACCTCATTTCTTACCACATCCTTCATCTTGGGAATTAGACGACGCTGAGGTTCAACAACAGAGCTTCGCATCATCTTCCATATTAATGGCGTGTTGGCAAATAGAGGGAGAAATCCCCTTCAAGTCATCAAGAGTATAGCCAATAGCACCTCGATGTTTCTTCAATATTTGCAATAATCTTTCTTCTTCAAACTCGTAAGCTTAGAACTAATAATAACAGGATATATTTTCTTATCATCAATATGAGCATATTTAAGATTATCGAGCAAAGGCTTTAAATCAAAAACAGGATCTTCCTTTGGTGGCGGTGTTGTACCCAAATCTTCCACCGGTAAATCATGCTTGAGAATAGGTTGGCGAAGGAAAATCTCCTCAAGCTCATCTCTTTCTTTCCTAAAAACTTCACTCTCGCTATCCTCCAAATGTTGCTGTAAAGGATTATTAGGAACAAGAACAATAGATGCACACTCGCTCCATTTTAAAATCATTACTAGGCAAATCAGCTTTATAAGGAGTTTTGGTAAATTTAGAAAAGTTAAACTCATAAGATTCACCAGCAAATTTAGTCAAAATTTTCTCTTTCTTGCAATCTATAATAGCTCCACAAGTATTTAGAAAAGGTCTACCAAAAATGATAGGACAATAATCACTAGCAGCAGAACCAAGTACCAAAAAGTCAGCAGGATATTTAATCTTACCACATAGAACTTCCACATCTCGAACAATACCAATTGGAGAAATAGTTTCTCTATTAGCCAGCTGAATAACCACATCAATATCTTCAAGTTCACAAGAATCAATTTCGTGCATAATCTCCGTGTAAAGCTCATAAGGTATAGCACTAACACTTGCACCAATATCACATAAACCATAATAGCAATGATCACCAATTCTAACGGATATCATAGGAACACTAGCTTGTTTGGGTTTATTAGGATGTGAAACAATATTAGAAGCATCTTCACGAGAAAATAAGATGACCATCCTCCACATTTTCGATCACAAGGTCTTTAACTATTGCAACAGCAGGTTCAACTTTTATTTGTTCTTCAGGTTCTATAGGTTTCTTTTCACTTTTACGAACCGCACTATTTATAACAGAGTACTCCCCCATTTTAGCAGGAAAAGGGGTTTTTTCAATATAAGCTTCAGGAATAACACGATCAGCAGTTTCAACTACAACACACTTATTAATAGACGAATCAATTTTATCTTTATACGGTTCATGATACTTATCAAAATTGTTCTTAGGCAATTCATAATGAGAGGCAAAAGCTTTATAAAGGTTTGCAGCAACTTGAGAATCAAGACCATATGTAGCACTCATATTACGAAATGTATCAGTATCCATAAAAGTTTCAATGCATTTATAATCATAAATTATACCTGATTCTCTATCCTTGTCGTTCTCCCAACCTTCGGCATTTTCTTGGATCCGATCAAGAAGGTCCCTTTTAAACTCTTCCTTATTGCGTGTAAAGGATCCAGAACAAGAAGTATCCAGCAAGGTCTTGTCTTGAAAAGAAAGTCTTGCATAGAAATTATCAATAATAACATTACTAGGAAGCTCATGAATGGGGCATTTGAGCATTAAAGACTTCAATCTCCCCCAAGCTTTGGCAATACTCTCTCCATCATGAGGCCAGAAATTATATACGCGGTTCCGATCTTTGTGAATTTCACTTGGAGGATAAAATTTGGAATAAAATAAAGGCGCAATGTCCTCCCAATCAAGAGAATCACCATTCTTCAGCAATTTATACCAATGCGCCGCTTTACCAGACAGCGATATAGAGAATAGTTTCTTTCTAACTTCATTCATAGAAATACCTGCACATTTGAATAACCCGCATAATTCATGCAAAAACAGTAAATGATCACCAGGATGGACAGTTCCATCCCCTTCATAGCGGTTATCCATAACATGTTCAATAATTTTCATAGGTATTTTATATGGTATTACTTCCTCACCTGGCGCCTCATCCACTACCGTTGCAGTAGTAGTAGATTTCCCAAATAGAAATTTAAGAGAAGATCTCTCCATAATGACTTATAGCAGCAGGCAGAAATAAAATCAGCACAAACAGTAAAAGTTTTCCTTACCAATTCCGCTTACCAATAGCGCTTCACTCCCCGGCAACGGCGCCAGAAAATATTCTTGATGACCCACAAGTATAGGGGGTGTATCGTAGTATCTTCGATAAGTAAGAATGTCGATCCCAACGAGGAGCAGAAGGTGTTGACAGGCAGTTTTGATGAAGGATTCACTGTAAATGCTCACAGACAAGTATTCGGGGGTTTTGATGTAACAGATGAATAAAGTACGAGTAAGTAAAATGCGAGAGAAATAATTGCAGCGAGTGGCCCAATCCTTTTTAGCACAAAGGACAAGCCGGTTTGTTTACTTATAATGACCAAACGTTCTCGAGGACACACGGGATTTTAGTCTAGTGCTTTCGCTACATACAGCTTGATTAATCTTCATTGTTTTGATAAGTGTTGTGTGGGTGAACCTATGCTAATGTACCGCCCTTCCTAGGACTAATACATACTTGTGATTATACCCCTTGCAAGCATCCGCAACTACAAGAAAGTAATTAAGATAAATCTAACCACGGCCTTAAACTGCGAGATCCTGCGATCCCTCCTCGCATCGATATACCAACGGGGTTTAGGTTTTCGTCACTCCGGCAACCCCGCAATTGGCAAACGAGTACAAGATGCATTCCCCTAGGCCCATAAATGGTGAAGTGTCGTGTAGTCGACGTTCACACGACACCACTAGAAGAATAACACCACAACTTAAATATCATAACATTGAATATTACTCAACCATAGTTCACTACTAACATTTAGACTTCACCCATGTCCTCAAGAACTAAACGAACTACTCACGAGACATCATATGGAACATGATCAGAGGTGATATGATGATGAATAACAATCTGAACATAGACCTTGGTTCAATGGTTTCACTCAATAGCATCAACAACAAGTAGAAATCAGTATCGGGAGAGTTTTCCCTATCAAACAATCAAGATCAAACCCAAATTGCTACAGCGGTGACGATGTCCAGCGGTGGAGATGGCGGTGATGATGGTGGAGATGATGATGATGGTGATGGAGATGATGTCCAGCTCGATGGCGGTGACGATGGCGTCAATTTCCCCCTCCGGGAGGGAATTTCCCCGGCGGATTCCTGCCCGCCGGAGAGCTCTTTTCTCTCTCGGTGTTCTCCGCCCCGCGAGGCGGCTGTAACCCTTCGTGAGGATTCCTCTCGTGGCTTAGGTCTTCGGGACGAAGGGTTTCGCGAAGAAAAGGAGGCGAAAGAGGCCGAGGGGGCCCCACACCACATGGTGGCGCGGCCGAGGCCATGGGCCGCGCCACCCTATGGTGTGGGCCCACCTTGGGTCCATCCGGCTCCCCTTCCGGCTTCCTCCGTCATCCGGAAAAATAGGATTTTTGGTAAAACTTCCTTGCACAGTTGATCTTCCGAAATATTGCATCCCGACGGTGCTTTTTCCAGCGAGAATCTCGGCTCCGAGTGCTCGATCTCCAAATAATCATGAAACATGCAAAATAGATGAAATAACATAAGTATTGTGTCCCAATACGAAATATATCAATGAATAACAGCAAATTATGATATAAAATAGTGATGCAAATTGGACGTATCAGTCCCACATGGAAAGTTGGGAGGAAGTTAGACCACCTTATAAGGTGGGTTGTTCCACCACTAGTAAGTGAGTGAGAATAGGAGTGCTACACGCGCGCGCTCCTCCTCCTCCTCGCTCGCTCGTCTCGACTCGACACGACACGACACGACACGTCACGACGCGCGCGCCGCGCTCGTGGTGAGTGGATTGAGCCTCGAGCCGAAACTTTCCTTACTTTTTGCAGCTCAGGAAAACGAACAGAGTCCTAGACGGACGCGTCGCAGTTAGTCGGTTCGGGTCGCTCCCGGATCGTGGGCTATCTGTAACCGACTCGAAACGTCCGTGCGACGTGAGCCTATATAATCTCCTGCCCGGCTACCGCAGAATATATCTAATACACGAGTTAGGGTTTCCACCTCTCTCTGCTTGCGCCGCCATCGTAGCCTACTCCATCCCGCGAGCCGACGTGCATCGGCGAACGGGAGAGCAGGTCTCCGAAACCACTCGTCCTTGCGATCCTGTACGGGAACGGGCGAATTAGGTTTTTGGGAAGCGCTCTCGCGACTCGCTCCAGATTCTTCATCACGGGTCGCCTTCCGTCCAAGTCGGGCGGTGCTGCCTACCGTCGTCTTCAACGCCGTCTACTTCGACCCGTCGTCCCCGTCGTCAACAACGTTGTCATCAACAACGTTACTGCTGCGACATCATCTGCTACACCTCCACCGCCACCACCACCAGATCGATACGTGCGACATATCTCGATCTGTTTAGCGATGGATGGTTTACTGTTTGTGCTGTTGCTACTCATGTTGATTAATGCATCTAGTATGTTTGAGTTTCACATGTTAGTAGTTGTTGTCATCATATTTTATATTCTGGAATTAATCATGAAAATTGTGCCTAATTATCCAACAAGTAATCCCTGCCTATAGCACAAGTGACGCACCCAGGTAAACGACGGTGTCGGTTCTTGCCACAAGCATATATAACCACACTTGTATCTTTGTCTCTCGCCACTCCTGCACCAACGTTCAGGTTCATCACCCCAGCCGGTGGTGGAATCCAGATAGGGTGGTTAGGAGTGCGCGGGACCTTGTTTTCTTTTCATATTTCACTGGTTTCTTGATCTGATCAAGCTTGGAGATTTTTATTTTTCAGCGGTAGAAGATAGATCGATCAAGCTCGGAGATGGAACTCTCTACGAAACAGTGGCCAATGGGTGCTAAGTTAAGTGCTAAGTTAACTTTGTAAACCCTCATGGGTCGCCCAAAAGAAGGGGTATCCCCTCATCAAATCGAACCCGGCAGGTAACCCGTGGTAAGAATCTCTTCGCGGTACTCACATTCCACAGTTTGTTTACTCGCATCACACAATCGATAGTGAGCTGTGGGCCTGTGGATGATCTGAACCTGCTGATCAATCACGAGGGCAGTGCGATACCCACAATACCCCTCATGGTAAAATATGTTACACAAAAATCTACCGTAGTATTACGCATCTGGTCCGTTGGATTTCAAAAATAAACGGCGCATATTTTTTTGATGTACTGTTAAAGAACTCGTAAATTACTTGGTGCTAAGTCTTAAATTACGACCCCTTTTATTCCGTCCGGTCTCTTTCAATTGACTCGAATTTCATACAACTTTATATTAAATTTAAGTCAATTAAAAAGGACCGGAGGAAGTACTATTCAACCTTAACTTAGCTAAAAAAATGCAGTTTATGTATTCCGACCTTGGTGAAGGGAATTGTTTCACTTCCATTTTTTTTTTGTTTCAGTCTACTTCCGGTGATCGTATTTTCTAATTTTATTTTATTCGCCACTAAGGGTCTGTTTGGTTTTTGCCTTGGATAGCCCCGCCAATGCAAGGGCAGCCAAAATATTGGCGCAGCTTTCTGCCGCCCACGACTTGCCGATGCGTTGGCGTAAATTAGTACTGCTGAGCTGAAGCTAGCGTTGGCTCGCCAAACAATGGGCTCCAATCCAAACAATTATTTGGCTTGGCAGCCTCGGGCTCCCATCCAAACACACCCTAAATATCTCCATCATGTTATCATTTTTTTCTAGACATGACACTAAATTCCATCTACTCCCTCCGTCTACAACATATTCATTCATTCATTGCGCTGAATCTATAACATATTTCTAATATCATGATAGCTTGGTGAGCATTGAGCAAAAGAGAAAGCTAACTTTACCATCGGAGATGACCCTTACATAGCAGGTCGGTGAAAGAAGCGATCTGATCTAGCATCAAGAATGCACCGAGTACAATTTGCGTCAGAGAGGGGAGCTGTGACATTAAAGCACTCGACCGTGTGGTGCTAGGAGGAGGATGTAAAAAAGGAAGAAAAAAAAGACTATCAATAACATTGAATATTCGAAGCCGTGATTGCTAGCGAGGGTATAGTCTATGCATCCTTCTTATATAAGTTCGATGTATTCTACCTCTTCTCCTGTTCTATTTCTTCACGAACTAATTCTTTGCCAACCTAAGAGCACACTGACAAGGGAAAAGCAGAAATGAGCTGATAGGGCTGGGATGCATAGGGACGTCTTCTACCTCATGTTCACTTATGTGCATGACACGAGAAACTTAGGGCGAGCCGACGATCTTGCCCAACACCAGGTCAAATCACCACTTCAGCACAGCCCTATCTTTAGACGGCACTTGAAGCTCGTGACAGGATCCCACAAACGAAGGTAGCGCATGAACCAAATTTTACGGGACTGCAGCCATCCAACTAATGAGCTAGATCAATTAGGCACTCGGTGCCAAAGGAAAAGAGAGATTTCTCACACCACATAGTATTGGACATGCGCATTGTAGTGGAGATTTCACCCCGAGAAAATGTAACATGGAGAATGCATGCACCACTATAGTCCTCTAAAACTACATTTTCCAACAAAACATGCAGAATCCTCCCAATTCATATATGACTACACTAAAGCAACAACATATCAGATGGCATGCTCAATATTGGCATCCAAATTTGGCATGCCGTAACAAGGTTTGGGCTCACAAAACAATGGTTGCTCAATTTTGTGGATGCAAGCCAGCAGAGCAGAGTTCTTTTTGCCTGTGTCTTTTCAGCTTTGTTTTATAATTTCAATGTTACCTTATGAGCATGGTATTGGCATTACGGTGACCATCACACCCTCTTCCATTGGAGATCTTGATCTGCTTTGTCCTGTAATGAAGATCTCTAACCATTGGAGATGACCCTACCTTGCATCAATAATGCATAAAGTAAAATTTGAAGAGAGGGGGAGTGACATTGGAACACTTTGATTGTGTAGTACTAGGAGGAGGATGTAAACAATAAATGCTACTTATATTTAACACTCGAACCCACAATTGTTAGTGTACTATTTACATGCTTCTTATATAGGGACAATGTATTCTACCTCTTCTCCTATGCGCTTTGTACACGGACTAGTTCTTCACCAACCTACAGGCAGAAATTAGCTAGTAGGGTTGGGATGCATAGGGACATCTTCTGCCTACAGCTCCCTTGCGAGCATACCACAAGACAATTGGGCGAGCCTATGATGTTGTGCAATACTAGGTGTTAGTTGATCTCTAAGCACACTAGGCAGCAAAGAACTGTGACAACCATGGTACTATATGAGGAACATCATAACTAAAAGCACGGAAAGCTCCATTCCACGGCAAAAACACTAGCTACTCACTGCCACCTCATATTGTACATGTGTATTGTAGAGGAGATTTCACTGTAAAAATGTGAACAAGCATGGAAAATGCATATGCCACTATGGTCCTCTAGAACTGCATGTCCAATTAGAAATGTAGAATCCTCTTACTACATATAGTTCTATTTAAGCAACAATAAACAAGATGGCATTCTCAATATTAACATCCAATCTGGTCTGGCGTAACAAAGTCTATGATTTACAAAACAACTACTGCTTGATTTTGTGAACGCAAACCAAGTAAAGCAGGGTGTTTTCTTGTCTGTAACTTATCAACTTAGTTATATAATATGTTCAAAAGCTATAATTTCATCTTATCAATTGACTTACCAGTTAGCATCGGTAAGGTATTTTATATAATCACACTTTTTGCAGCATCTATTGTCGGTTCCCTCACGGCCTTACCCATTTAAGAAACAAAACGGCTTCTGAACCCTCATCCCACTCACAAAGCTGAAATGCATTGCTGACCATCTCCAAATTACAATCTGCATAGCACAAACAAACGACCAATGGCATGAATCATCTCATGAGACATAAACATATACCCTAATATAAACTATCCATACAAAACAATATAAAGTTTAAAATATGCACCGAACTAACCAGACATATACAGTCATTAAACAGTATAGAATGTGGATGTTAGCGAGTTAAATACCTTGCAAGTGATCACAATGTTTGATCAATGACCTCTAGTAGCCTCGTCTAAACCAGCACACTAGCCTTCTCTGCTCAGATAAATTACATTCTTAATGTCAAGTTAATCAGTCCACCCAAAGCATCACTGAATACTACAGGAAAGCATCAGCCTATAAATATTGATCCGTCTTTGCTAAACACACTTGAGTTACAAAGTCAAACCATGCTTCCAGCTTCAGATGTAACTTGCAAGGTAAAAAGATCTTTTGAAAACGATGCCAGAAGGCACCTTTACTATGCACCACATGAGGACACAAGTTATTCAGGTAATGCACGAGAAAGCCCCACTTGCTGGTCTCAAGAAAAGACTTAAGTTTATCCAAAAAAAAAATGCAGTAAAGGGGCCTTTTTGCTTCATTCGTGCATTCAGCTAATGTATTGCTATGAAATACTCTTGATACCATGACATTGATATTTTACCAGAACATGTGTATTTTACCGCTTAATAGGGATATCACAAAGTTATCAACTGAGCCCCACTATACAATGTTTATGTTAGTAAGTTAAATGAACCTTCAGAGAATAACAATGCTTGCTCAATGACCTTTAGTTACCTCGTCTGAACCTGCAAACTAGCATATCACATTACCAGTTTACCAATCCCCGGGCTCTGGTATCTTATATTATTGATGCCAAGTTAACTAATTAACCTAAAGCATGACCCATTACTACAAACCAAGACCCAAGCTATAAATATTGACCAGCCACTGTTCAATAATGAAGACGGCTACCATTGGAGATGACCCTACCTAGCATTAATAATGCATGACTACAATTTGCTGAAGAGATGGAGCAGTGACATTAAAGCACTTGATTGTGTGGTACTAGGAAGAGGGTGTAAACAACAAATGATACTAACATTTAACATTTCAAACCAATGGTTGTTAGAGAGTGTAGTATTTACATGCTTTATATTTAGGTATCATGTATTCTACCTCTTCTCCTATGCACTTTGTTTACAAGCTAGTCTTTCGCTGACCTAGAAATGTTGGGACAAATAGAAACTAGCTAATGGGGTTAGGATGCATAGGGACATCTTCGACCTCCTGCTCCCGAGATACTTGGGCGACCCAATAGTCTAGGGCAACAATAAGTATAAGTTGACCTATGGGCACATCTCGAGCTTCAGATGATGGCAGTGTGTTCTCGTGAGATATCAATTGTTCTCCTTTGTTTTTGACAATTTCCGTCACATATGCCACCTGAGCCCCAGGTATTTCAGTGCGACTCTGTTCTCGGTAGAATCATAACCCCCTGACCCAGATAAATACTATTATAATGGAGTTGGTGATGGTACGTGATCACCTGAACTCTGGTATATAATGTTCAAATTCTTGATACTCTAGCCAGTGAGCAGCAAGTTACCAACGAATTCATGACAGTTATCACAACAACTACGCAGTGTCATACTATCATGAGACTATGAACTATCCTTAAGTAACTGGTCACGCTAGGCATGTAGCAGAAAGGCAAAATTTCATCTCATCTGATAAGAAATCTAACCACATAGTTATCAAATCAACCAAGCTGTCCAAGCATTACAACCATGCTTTCAGCCTGAGATGTAACTTGACAAGTAAAATAACTACTGAAAATGAATGAGGCCCTGGAACTTTGGCGTGTACCTCATAAGGACACAAACTCTTCAGATAATGGATGAGAAAGTCCCAGCAAAGCCCCATTTTCAACTCTTGAAACAATACTCGGGTTTGTCCATAAACATGTAGTAAAGGTGTATTCTTGTTTCATTCAGCATTCAGCTAATGGGTTGCTACAAAACACTCTTGATGATATAGTATTGATATACCAGAATATAAGTGTTTTAGCTAGGGATCAATAGGCATATCAGCAAGTGTTCAACTAATCTAAAAAAAAAAGTGATCGACTGAACTCTGGTATATAATGTTTAAATTGTTGATACTCTAGCCAGTGAGCAGTGAGTTGCCAGCGGATTCACGACAGTTATCACAGCAACTACGCAGTGTCATGAAACTATGAAGTATCCATAAGTAACTGGTCGCACTAGGCATATAGCAGAAAGCCAAAATTTCATCTCATCTGATCATAAATCTAACCACATAGTTATCAAATCAACCAAGCATTAGAACCAGGCATTCTTGTTTCATGTTGGCATTTAGCAAATTTGTTGCTGAGATACTCCTGACGGAATTATTCTGATATCAGAACACAATTATATTTAGCTTCGTATCAATAGGCATATCATCAAGTAAGTGCAAGTGATCAACTGAACTCCAGCATACAATGTTAAACAAGCTCTTGATGCTCCAGCCAGTTAGCATTGAGCTGCCAATTCACAATAGTTACCAGAAGAACTAGATAGCATCATGAAACTAGTCCAAAGCGACTGGTTACACTAGAAATATCTATCATGTGAAGCTCTTGTAAAAAAGTGGATAGCAGAGAACCAAAATTCCATTTCATCTGATCACAAACCTAAGCACATAGTTACCAAATCAACCGAGCATTACAACAGACCTCAACGATTTAAACTTGATCGCATCACCTCGGGCACGGAAGGCCCCTACAAGGCTCAGAAGCAGCAGTCGCAGTCGAAGGGGCAGAGCGCGGTGCCGCCGGCGTCGGCCTTGCCGAACCCGAGCTCATCCGCGGAGTAAATGGTGAGCCCATCATTCGTGCGCCGCCGCGGCCGCTTCTGCGCAACCTCCTCATGGACCGGCTCACATCCCTTACCCCTACTCTCCTTCTTGCTCTTCTTGCTATCCCCCTCGGCCCTGCTCTTCTTGGGCTTCTTGTCCCCCTCGGCCACCTCCCCTTCCTCCTGCGGCTTGCGCTTCTTTTCGGGCTTGGTGGCCTGGAAGATGTCGTCGATCTCGTTGGTCTCCTTCTGCTTCTTCGGCTTCTTGGCCGCCGTATCTTGCTCCGCCGCTGGTTTCGGAGCGTTAGGCTTTTGTTTGGGGGTGGGTGGCTTGGCCTGGATAGAGGGGCTGGGGCCGGAAAGCTCCTTCTTCTTTTGGGATTTGGTAGCCATTGGAGAGTGTGGCGTGGGGGATCGGATGCCTCCGCCGCGGCGAGGAGAGTAAGACCGGAGCCGATGAGGTTCTTGGTGGTGGCGGCGCGGGGAGGAGGGTTTGCGTAAACAGGGGCGAACGAACGCCGATCACTGGAAACCTGGGAGGAAGATGGTAGGCCGGGCAAGGCCTGGTTGGGCTGGTTCAGCCCACAGAATGTCCAAATAAGGAGTTAAGGCCCATTAGGTGGCGACAGTGAAAACTCATTTTTTGACATATAAAATTCACAGAAAATTTCGAGATACAACAGTTCCTAACCCATATTAGTTTTGTCCTGATTTGGTATCATGGATGTAGTAAATATTTTATCCTGCAAACTTAATCAAAGTCCATAGAGTTTGACTTAAGAAAAACTGATATACTCTCTCCCAAAGAGTGACGGGTACAAATAGCATAAAAAATATAATCAACGTTTATTGGAAAAAGCAACACCAAAGATTTGGGACCAAAAGCTAGCAGTGACCATTGAATAAGTTTCTCCAGCTTGTGCTAAAAAAATTAGATACAGATATGTTTACACACTAAAAACATTGTCTAGATACAACAAAATCTAGTTGTCTAGATCTAGACACAACAAAAATCTAGACAAACTGCGAGTGTGAGATTTCTAAAATAGGTAGAGAGAGCAATAGTGCAGCCCATGTTCTAGCTGATACTGCTAGGTTAAACGGTATAAATCAATTCTGGTTGGGGATTGTCCCAACAGTAGTAGCTGAGATAGAGATTGTGGATGCTGAGATTGTAAAACTTAACAATGATGTAATATAAAAGCTCTCTTTCCTCACAAAAAAAAATTCTAGACAAACTTGATCAGATTTTTTTGGGCCGGAGAAAGTACATAATACTCCTCGGTTTCACAAATAACTTCTCAACTTTGTCTAGATTCGGATGTATATAGGCATAATTTAGTTATAGATACAAAAGTTGAGGAGCTTTTTTTGGAATGGAGGGAGTATTTGATTTTGCATGTTAAAGAAATTGAATTGAGGGAGATTGAGATGAAACCAATCAACACTGCAACCAGGTCTATGTAGTCTGCCGTGAGGTGAGAAGTTACGAATACCTAAAATATGGAGAGAGATAAAGAAGACAGTTCCAACGGAAGGGCAATCAGTCCTGAGAGACTCTAGTGCACTGCAAACACACGGGAGCTGAGCTCCTATATCAATTGAAACATGTCAAGCAGACATATGCCCCGTTATTCATACACGATGAGAGAAATAGTTATCACTTCGAACTTTACAGCCTTACAGCACAACTGAGCTGACACATAAACCATATCACATATGTACAGTTAACACGACGAGTTTGTATTTACAGCTTGCTGGTTGTTGCTCGTGTTCATCATGCCACTATTCATTGGCATCTCACATTGCCTTCATGATAAATTTGGTGGACACGACAGCTCCTTTCGCTGCCATTTTCAGGACAGCACGACTCCTGTACAGCCTGTATCCAATCGAAAAAAAACAATCAAAACAACTGTGTTTTTTGCCTATAAGTTTGTATCACGGGACATACAAATTTCAAGGGGAGAACTTTACCCTGCTATTGTGATCCCCCAAGTTGCCAATATGTAGATCACCTTTCCAGCCTCCCAGAAACTTATCCATTTCTTTCGGTCTGTCATGGAGCTCAACGCCGTTGCAACAGCTGCTTACAAATTAGAAGTTAGAATACATATGAAATAAAATCAAAATGTCAGCCACATGTGTAGTAATAATTAAGCTAATTGTTAGCAAAATATTTGTTTCTTCTGTGAAATAAAGAACACCTACGCACAAGGATAGAGCAAATTAACATACAACCTCAATCAAAGTGAAGGACATACTTTGATCATGGCTAAATAGTTGTCCAGATCTTTTAAATAGGACCAGATGTTCTAGTTAGTTATCTATCTCTATTATGCCCTGACTTGAGAGATCTTCCGGTTAGATAAATACATGGAACAAGTGTAGTATAATACTCCCTCTGTCTCATCAAACTTGTCTAAGAATTTTCTAAATCCGGATGTATCTGCATATTAGATAGTGTCTAGATACATCTAAATTTTAACAAATTTCAGACAACTTTGGTGGGACGGAGGGAGTAGCGTACACTAATCATGAGTCCATAACATGGCAGCAAGCTGTTAATATCCCCAATGTCACAAGTGCAGTAGGTCCCTATTGTGGTGGACTTTCTCGATTGCAAACAGCCTGTCTTAGAAATTCTGACATTTTCTGTCAGCGCACATGTTTCTATTGTGGTCAACTTTCTCAAAGCACTAAGCTGATAGACCTAATTAATCAACCTGTATGTATCATTGTTTTAAAGCAAAGATTTCAGAAAGAAAATAACATTTTCTGTCAGCGCACATGTTTCTATTGTGGTCAACTTTCTCAAAGCAGTGAAAGCACTAAGCTACTAACTAGATAGACCTAATTAATCAACCTGTATGTATCATCGTTTTAAAAGCAAAGATTTCAGAAAGAAAATAACATTTACAAGATTATAAATTTTAACTTTAAGAGCAAAACCATGGAGGATAGCCATACCCTTTTGCAGCTCCTTCGGTGATAATTTCTGGAGAAAAAACAACGGACAGTTAGATGATGAAGTAGCGGCGAAGAGGATGTCTCAACCGTTGAAAATAAAATATACCTTGGACTTTGGATCTTCGAGAATGCACCTAGCAACAAAGGTAGCAAGAGCATCGACAATGTCATCTTCATTAACCATTACATAATTTTCGTTATCAATTCCACTAATTTCCTCCATATTCCCCCCAGCAGTGTCACAGGAAACCAAGACCCATGACCCATTCTTCCCTTCACCTCTAGTGTCTGTAGTATCTCCAACTTCCACTTCTGGTTTGATTCGATCAGAAAGAAGAAAGATGTAAATCCACAAGAATCGCAGAATAAAAAAGAGGAACGGACATTTTCATAGTTAAATCCACAAGGTTTTTTTTAGTGTTACTTCAAAAAAAACTTCAAAAGGTGTACAAAGGATGAACCTGTCATACCGCCAGATAGTGCCGTATGTGGATGCATTGGCTCGTCTCGTACTTTCTCAAGATGAGCAAGGAAGCTAGCGTTGTTGACTGTCGCTACAAGACGATTATGCAACTGCATCGCGAAATCAGATCGCCAAAAGATATCAGTCAACATAAAAAAATGAATCAAATAATTCTAAACTGAATAGTGTGTCATTACAGCATAATGAATATATAGATTGAGTTCATATCATGGAGATGTTAGATGATTAGTTCTTGTTGCACAGTAAACTTAATCTACAGTTCTATACTAACACTCCCTATAATAGCATAGAGCATAATACTCAGAACTAACATAACTGCACGGCATATGGCTCAAAGTCCACCACAACAATGATGCTATATCTCGTTGTAATGCGAAATTGTAGATAAACAACTGTTTCTAACAACACAACAAGGAGCTATATCTCATTCTAAGCGGAATTGGCGATAAAAAAAAACAATCTGCAAGTATGTCAAAGAAGAAGTGAGAGGGGCTCACGTCGGGAGGGCACTCCTGGGAGACAAAGGGCGCGCCCTGCAGCTCGCGAAGGAGCACGAGGTCGTCGGCGAGGCGGGCGCGGAGGATGGCGTTCTCCGTCCGCAACCGCGCGGCCTCCGCCTCGTCAGCGGACACCGCAGGTGGCGGGGTCGCGGCGCCGTCGTCGTGGGCCGGGCTGTGGCCGGCGCGGTGCTCGTAGGCGTAGCGCGCGACCTCGGCGATCTCCACGAGGGTGTGGGCGACCTCCAGGGGGATCTTGTGCGCCGCCGCAGCCACCCTGAGCGCCATCGCCGCCTCGATCGACCGATCGGCCGCTCGGTCGCTCGCTGGGCTGGTCTTCCGCTCTCGCCGGCGTGGCGCGAGAAGGGGGGCAATCGGAGGGGACGACGGCGAAGTAAACCCTAGCCACGCACGCGACCTCAGAGCAGTCGTGGACAGTGTGTTCGATTGGGATTTGGTGCCGTGCTCCAAACTATAGAACGAAATTGAGGATCAAGTCACGTTCAGGTGGGCCATGTTGAGAATTTTATACTCCAGCAGTTCCAACATATATGGCGTGTTGTTTTGTATTCGTTCAAACTTTTTTATGTTCACCTCAAACAAAAAACTTTTTTTATGTTGGTACTTTTTTTCTACCAATTTGGTCATAATGTAGAACTTTGTTTTTTTTTTGAAACGGAGGCAAAAGCTTTGCCTCATCGATTTAATTAAGCAGAAAGTGAACAGTTTTTAGGAGAAAACCTGGCGAAAACCATACAACAAGACACCGCAGGTCCAAGCCCCACTCGCACGCCATAAAGGCAAGCCCACTCAAACCCACTACTGATACAAGCAGACGACACACTCGCGAAGACTAGCTTGCCATCCAACTAAGCCGGAGAGAAGACGCCGTGCCTACTATGGGAGGAGCAGACACGGGACACCCCAACATAGCTGAAGAAGACGAACCGCTCAGAGAACTGCGCCAAAACGACCTTGTCGCCCTTGCGACACAAAGTCGATATCCTCAACACTGTCAAGATGACGAACATTCGGAGCCACCGTTCCGACATACCGCTGCTCCGTCGCGCCCTGCGCGTCCACCAAGACCACCACCTTCCGGGGCCGCCGCCCCGACGTACCACCGCTCGCTCTCGAGCTACAACGCCGCACGAACCGTCCACCCACAACCCAAGCTGCTCAGGTCAAACGACCGCAAACCACGGTCATCACACCAACTCATCCGGGGCCGCCACCCCGACATAACGTTCGACCATCCCCACTAGGTTTACAAATCAGTAATTGTTTGAGTATACTGAGCCTATCTACGATGGAACCAAAACTCAAACATGTTATATGGTCCCACGTTCCCTCTAATAAAACTACATGCCCCGTCCGTCTATAAATAAAAGATTAATTTTAGAAAAATATAGATGTTTTTACATATTTTGATACAACTATATCTAGATAAAGTTGTGCCACTTATTTCAGAGGGAGTATATTCTTTTGGAAATTGGTCAGCCTTTCTTTTGTCTTGAAAAAAAACTGTAGTGGTAGAGTGTGGAAAATTACCATCACCAACAAAAGGTATAAATTTACTCACATACGCAATTTACGTGTTTTATAAAAAAAATAAGAAGAGGAGTGGACAAACGGATATCGAGCTACATGTTGCTCTTTATTTTTAAACACTTAAAATTTATATTTTAAAATTTTAAAAAATCTAAAAAAAATCATAGAGATAGACAATGATGTATATTATAAACCTGTAAAATCTCAATATAAACTACTTTAAATGACAAAATCTAACAAATTTATATAATTTTTCAGATTTTGTCAATTTTGGTGTAGCCTAAAATACAAAGTAATTTTTTTACAATCAATACCACATATATTTATAGTGATAAATAGTACATGGTGATGAGACACCAGCTGATTTCAACTATTACAAAGTAAAGTATGAAAGAAACCAACAAATCTTCAAGGTCTTCAAACTCTTTTCTTCTTTCATGGCACAATCTTGTTTTTTTTAGAGGCAGCCGAAGATAGAAACCGAACCACAGACCTAAAAATATCAACGACGATGCTCCCATAATGTTAATTTGAGCCGCAATGCCAAGGCTACGTGCACACCCGCAGTCATGAAGTAGTCAATCACCATCGGCAAGAGTACCAACACCATTAGCCTATAGTACAAGTAGTTCGCATTGAGATTTTGTACTTTTTTTACTTCCTCCGGTTCAAAATAATTGGCAAAAGAAATAAATGTATCTAGACATGTTTTTTTGACACCTTTACCGTAGGGGAATTCCTACGGTAAACCAAAGAAAATAGAATACATCAATAACCTCTAGAATTTTGTTTGTAGTATTTGAAAATAAAGGGCCACGTGTAGCATGGTCTTCCTGTTGAGTTTCCCTACAACCATCTTAATCAAATAATTAACCCCAAAAACAGTCGCAACAAAATAATTTCTCACCGGCAAGATGGTTTTCTCAAGTAAAATAAAAGAACATAACCCGTACCAACCACAGAGTGAAGGGAGAAAATCACAAAATCGAAGAAAAAAAATATCATATGGATAACGGATTTTCATGCAATTCTTTCAATGTCAAATTTATATGTACATTTCAATCTTTTATCCTTTTCACTACCTCATTTCATGTCAACTTTGGTCACTCAATGCCTCTCTTAATTTCTTTTTTCTACCCTTCAACATCTCAATATTTACTGGTGCTTCAGGATGTCTTCAGTCTTCACTAGACATACCCAAACCACCTTAATCAGCGTTGGACGAGTTTTTTTTTATCGTTGCACCCCTTCCTGGCACTTATTATCCCGTTCATGATTAGGTTCTTTCTTGTGTGGCTACACATCAACATTAGCATGGGTATCTTTGTGGCACTCATTTGTTGTGTGTGTTTTTAATGGGTCAACATCTACTCCATGTTGAATGGTAGGTCTTGTTACCCTATATAGATTTTGAGGGACATTCCTATCACAGAGGATGTTTGTCGCTACCTCCTCCACAAAACTTTGATTATGTGGCTAACATCCTCATCGAGGACATTATTGTTTTGCAACATTGATTCCAAGTATCGAAACATGTTCTTTTTAGGCATTATTTGTCCTTCTAGACTAACATCACCATCATCCTCCACAATGTCACGAAATTTGCATCACATATACTTAGTTTTGGTCTTACTAAGTCTGAAACTCTTCAATTCTAAAGTCCGCCCCAATTCCTATGGAAGTCCATGCTACTTTCATCTACTGGCATCATACTACCTCCATCCCAAAGCTTAAGGCTTATATTATTTTTAGAAAGTCAAATTATGTCAAGTTTAACTAAGTTTTTACCAAAAATCATTAACATGTAAAATATAAAATCAATATCATTAGATAGATAATGAAATATATTTCCGTGTGGTATCTAAAATATATTATATTTGTTGACATATTCTTCTAAATGTTTGGTCAAACTTTATTTGGTTTAACTTTTTTTTAAAGCCTTAAGCTTTGGGATGGAGGTAGTATTATCAATGAAGATCAAACGTCAAGGAATATATCTTTTGTATATCGTGTGGATACGAAATCTAATTTACCAATTAATTAAAATCTTACAATATTTAGTGAAACCACTATCTCTTCACTTTTTCCAACTTTTTAGGTGTATTTACTAAAGAAAAATCATCTTAGCTCCTAGGCTCGAGTGGGCTCATTTTTGAAAACAGAAGAAAAAAAACCTCATTTTTATGACTCAAAAAATTATGGAAAAAATAACTAGTACATGTCATGTCTAGCATGTATAACCAAATTTGTGTCCAAATATATTTTCGTATGTTGTTTCGACAAAAAAGACAAATGCCAGAAGCAAAATTGAGTTGATTTTTGCCTTTTCAAAGTCATAATTTTATGTTTTTTGTGTAGTTAAAAACTATGCACATATGTAGAGAAGCATGTATCCATGAAGAAAATGGCATATCGTTTCGATTTTTTAAGGAACGAGCTCGCAGGAACTCAGTTAGCACAAAATCTATTGTCTATTTCCATCAATTCTAAAGAAAATCATGTGTCGGCTGTGAATTGTTCATACATGTGAAGATCAAACATTATGAATATACTAGGATTGAATTAGTAGAAGCATTATTCATTCTATATTATTCTTTATTATCTTCCACATAAGATGAGTTCGATTTTGGGAATTCGTTTGAATTTTTACATATGGCTTCTACGGAGAGAACAGTTTCGACCTGATATAATCGGGCAGGCCATGACGAGCGCCTATGAGGGTCAAGCACACTCGGAATACGCAAATCCACTGACAGTATATTCTACTGAACACAGCAAGTTAATGCTGTACCCAGGAACATAACTGCACTCTGCAGTCCAATTTGCTATACACATTACTTGTACAATATATGCCAGCTACCGCAAGACTAAGCACAAAATTAGAGTACAAAAACTAGCTACTACCTACTTGCTGCCGAGCCGAACTGCCGTCGATCATTTACACTATAGCTCATACGCTTCTCTGGTATCGAGGTTTCAGAGAAGACGGCCTCCTATCTTCGTGAAGAGCCCTCGGACCGGTGGAATCAGCATTTGCGCTGCTTGGCCATGCGTGAGGGGTCAGCTGTTGCTGATACGCATTCATGTTGTCGGATACGCCAAGCCTGATGATAAATGTAGCTGTGCAGCCTCTTCCTGCTCCTTCACTCTCCAGCCAGATGTGCCCTCCCATCAGAGTAACAAACCTACATAAGAGTTTTCAGAAGGTTTCTGAGTTTTAGAATGGGTGATTATGAACCCCTGCTTCATCCTTGTGCTGCTTCGAGAGAAGCTGAGTTACCAAACCCAATAACCTGTAGAAGGTTTACTAGTAAGGAGGTTGAGGCGGGACAGTGGATTACCTCCTGCAAATGGCAAGGCCAAGGCCACTACCACTGTATCCTCGGTTACCACCAGGCTGAGTTTGAGCGAATTTTGTAAATACATGAGGTAGATCCTGAGGGCTAATGCCACAGCCTGTATCCTTTAGCTGCAACAGAAGAATGGCAAAGGACGTAAATAATCAAGAAACTGATTAAATAATTACCTGATAACACGTAAATTTTATAGTTAGATAATGATTTTAACTCATCTTGAAAACCGTCATTCTTCTATGACATGTTCATAAACTGTAACCTTAGAAACTTTTATTCCAGTTCTACTCTCAGAAACACTGGCATCAGCTAAATAAAAAAGTAGTCCTGTCAGCATGTGTGCTTTTCCGATGAATGTTTTGTTGTTATATCTTAATTAACTCCTTTCTTGCATAGTTGAGAAGATGATGGGTTGGTTTGGGTTTCTCATCTCATGCGCCACTGCTTTATGTTTCAATTTAATACCGTCTGGTTTTTTGCAAATTCAATTTCGGTCTCTCTTTGCTCTCCGGTGTTCAAGCAACAAGCAATAAAAGATAGCCCCAATGGTATAGCCGTATAGAGAAAACTAGAAAAACATTTATCGGACCTAGCCTGCACTGAAGCAGCAAGTCATATGGACAACTTCAGGACAATGTGACTTTAACAGCCCTCCAGCCAAGATTTCCGATGCACCACATGCCAGCAGACCAATGGTTATCAGCCTGGTCAGACGTGTGTAATTTCATGCATGCACATGTTGAGCAGAGGTTACTCCGATGACTATGAAGATTTAAGTTGTTTCATATTTAGATCTTTGTTTCTGAATCCTATTGCAAGAACATGAGCTGATAGCTTTAACAAGACAAACCCTTCAAATTAGTATCTATAATTACCTGAACTTTCAAATAAAAATGGCCATCACATGCAGCTGGATGAAAGTCTGAGGTTCTGTACTCTCTTAAAGAATCAGGCTTGAGAACGGAGGCTAAAAGTGTGATGTGGCCCTCCTTGGTGAACTTAACAGCATTGCCAGAGATATTCAGAATAGTTTGCATTAGCCTCTTTTCGTCGCCAATAGCACATAATGGCAAATCTGGTGCTAACATAACCGACATAGATAGACTCTTGATAGCTGCGATTGGTCTGATGAAACTCATCACCTGTAAGACCAACAAAAATTTCAGGCAAATGAAATATGCATATATACATTAGACAACCAGAGAATGATAATGTTGCAGACCTCTTTGAAAACAGCATGAAGATTGAATGCTCTGATCTCCAACTCAAGGCTGCCATCCTCAAGTTTGGAAAGATCTAATACATCATTGATAAGTGTTGCTAGAAGGTTGCTGCTTTTTAAAACCGTTTCCACCATTAGACGCTGCTCAGGAGTGAGTTCAGTTTCCAAAAGTAAGGAAGAGAGAGCTATAATAGCATTCATTGGTGTTCGCATTTCGTGATTCATAACAGCTAGGAAATCGTTCCGAGCACGGATGGCCGTTTCAGCCTCTCGCCGAGCTAAATCCAGGGCAACGTTTTGTTCCATTAGTAAATCGCGTGCACGCATGGACTCTTCAAGAATAGCTGCATGAGAGAGTGCAACTGCTACCTGGAAAAAAGAAGAGAAACATTTCAGCTTACAATATCATTTCATAATGTACTAGTAGTAATGTCATACCAACATGTATTAGCCTCAGTACCTTTTGGTTTGAAGGAAATAAAGAATTTTTTAGAATGGTCTGATACAATGGATCATAACATCATACTTGTCAATAAATATGCATTTCCAGTTAAAGAGTCTATTGACTGAAACATCATTCGCATATGAGTTTATAAACATATTAAACATCATTCACTCCTATGAATATCTATGTTATGCGTAACCAAACTAAAAGAAGCGGCATTGTGTTGGAGAAAAAAGAAGTGGCAATAACCTGATCGGCGACAACCTCAACAAGCTCCAACTCATGCACATGCCAGTTCCTTGCACTATCAGATGGAAGCATCAGAACCATAATAGCATAGCTTTTCGCTGAAAGCTCTGGCCAGTCATTTATTTGGAAGTTTGAGAGATTTAGAAGAGGTACTCGCACTGCAGCCACCTCTGGTGGAACATATCGCCCTGCAAGAGGCCGAATCCGTGCCAACGGACATGTGTGGGGTATTATAATTGCCCGGTTGCTACTGAAAACTTGGTTGATGACAGGAAGATTGATCGGTATAGATGACCCAACGGTAATCTGGTGGCGCAGAGTATGCGAAAGCTGGAGACTGGAACCACTTCGCGACGGCATCCACAGGGCACATTCCTCCAGACCCAAGGTCCTCCCTAGCTCAACGATAGTAGTCTTCAAAATGGTGTGCCTATCAAGCGTGCTCCTGATCTCATGAGTCAACATCCTAACATGCCTCCCGGTCTCCTCCTGCGTCCTTATCAGGCCCATCTCCCAGTCAAGCTCCTCGGCTTTGTTCTTCAGAAACAGCTCCCTCGTCTTCACGCTCAGCAGGTCGGGGATGATGTGCACGAGCATCAACGCCGTCGCGCAGGAGACGACCGCCGTTGAAACCTTGGCGACCGTCATGACCATCGCGACGGTCTTGGTGTGCGTGGTGAAAGTCCAGAGGTTGATGAGGTGGGTCGCTCCGCAGAGGACGATGAAGGCGCCAAACTGGATGAGGACCCATCGGTACGGGAAGAAGGACGACTTCTTGACGAAGTAGATGAGCTCCAGCGGGATGGAGAAGTAGGCGAGGGCGATGAAGAAGTCGGAGATGTACTGGTACTTGATGAGCAGCTCGTCCGTCGGCCACAGCGGCTCGATGCAGTCGCATCTCTCCATCCCTCCAGCTCTAGTGATGCATCTGCTGTCACAACATTCCCTGCGGAAGATGAAATATATGGTGAGTTGCCATGGCATGAACCCACTAGCACACGTCCCTCGGATCTCAAACAAGTTTGTACCGTTTCCCATTTCACATAACAGGAACTACTGGCTAACAGTAACAAAAATAGCAGCAAAATCTCATGAACACACATTGGATATGAACAGAGTCTACACCTAACAATAACAGAATAAATAGCAGAGAAAGCTCATGGGCACACATTAGATATGAACAGAGCCTATGCCCTATGGAGCACGGAACACAAGCACAGAACACAGAAGAGGCAATCACCACAGCTACCCATCCGTGAGTGGTTCTCAACCCGCGATCACGGCTGGCTTCCACTGCCATCTCTAATATTTTGTCAAAGTTTTCCGAATTTCAGTTACTCCCACCACATTTCAGCACAGCATGTCCCTTCGAACCCTTTCCCCATACACCAGCAACACGGCGCAGCAGCGAGGCAATATGTACCCGCGGAAGCCAGCAAGCAATCGGAGCCAAGCACGCTCCGCGACGCGACAGGAAGGCGCCGCTCCCAGCACCGATGCGTCCCCGCGCGGCTACACCCAAGAATCGACCCCTTGACCACAAGCCCCGACCGCTCTAGCTGCCTCGCCCCCGACCAACACACGAGACGAAACCCCAGATCTGCCCAGGCCGAGGAAGAGAGCAGGGGAAGTACCTCAGTCGGCGTCGACGACGATGGGGGGAACAGGACGGCTGCCGGGAGGTTGCGGGGGGTGGAAGGGAGGAAGCGGCGCTGAAAAGGGAAGGGAAGGGAGCCAGATGCGCAGACAGACGGACGGACAGTGAAGTCGTCCACCCCACACGGCACGGGCAAAGAAAGAAAGCCAAAAGAAACGCAAGTCCAACCGCGGCTGCTGCACTGCACTCGCCCGTGGTCTTTCTTTTCGTCTCTCACCTTTTGTCTCCACGCTAAGCTGCCAGCCGTCGGCGGCCACGCCGCCACGGCCACGGGTACGAGGACTGGCGGACCGCCGTCAGCGCGGCAGGCCGGCAGCGAGCTAGCACCGCGTGCCGGGGTGACAGCGGCAGAGTTGGGACGCTGTGGTGTTGGGGCTATCGTCTGCACGGTCGCCGTCGCCGGCGGGAAGGGGGCTGGCCATCAGGCCATGGCCGTATCGGAGAGCATTGCCTGCGCTGGGAGAGGGATTTCTGGGGGAGAAATTACTGCTTTTGTCACGGGAAGGAAGAGGTGAGTTTGCAACGCGGCAGATGGCGCCGGGAGAGCAGGTGATTAGCTTCAACTTTTCAGGGTGGTAGACTAGGCACATCAACTTTGACCTGGAAAGTTAAGCCTTTCGTGCGTAATCACTGTCGATCACCACCCAAGGCACATGACACGGACGACAGCTACTGGCCACTGTTATCTCCTTGTTTCCTTCCCCCGTGATCATCATGGTGTTTTTCTCTGTTTCACAAGACACGCCAGACCACCCCAAACTTTCCACTCTTTTCTTGGGTTATTAAAATTACGGGGATGACGTCAACGTCTTAAACATGAAAAAAATATTTGTGAAAACTCCATCTACTCGGACAGTGAACTTCATCCGATGGGCTTAGAGCATCTCCCCGTATAAACATGAACCGAAAGTAAGGAGTTCAGTCTCCTAAATTTTTCGGTTTCGATGATCTTAGTCGCGGCGCAGAACAGAAACCGAAAACGCGAAGTTAAAAATGAAAATCAAACATCGTGGAAATTTTTGCTCCGATGAACCATGAGAAATGAAACAAAATTTTGCTCCGATCGAGCTACATTCGAACATAATTTACATATATGGATCAAAATCAAAATACTAACTAATCCTACACCTGCGCGCTAATTTCATCCAAAATTGGCCCCAGGATTGTCATCGGGCTCTACGCGCGGCGGAGGAGGAGGGTTTTTGCGTCGGTGACGCCTATGCGACGACGACTGTGGCCACCTCGAACGGCGCCGCCTCTGCTGAGCTCCCACAAGTGAGAGCCGACCAGTCTTCGTCGTCGTTGTCGCCGCGCGGAAGCGCCGGCAGCGGCGGGCTGCACGAACCGGCGGGAGGGGCGTCGGCTTCCCCATCGCGTGCCTCGGAGCGCGAACCTGCACGGTCACATGCGGGCCGCCCGCCTCGCGCGGTCCGCCTCCGACCGCACACCCAGCGGACGCGGCGGCGAGCCTCCGCCGCCGATTCGGCCCCCTTCCCTACCGGCCCGTCGTGCGCACTCCATTGCAAACGGAGGGGTGGTGGCGGCGGAGCGAATATGCCGGGGTGTGGCGAAGAAATTTCTCGCTAGAGGTCGAGACTTTTCGCGGCGGAGCGGCGGCAACAGCAGCGGGGGAGTAGGGTTTTGGAACCCAACTCGCCTCCGCGCCCTGTATAAATATGGGGCGGCCGTCCAGTTTCTCGGTCTCCCGAACTCATTTTAAGGGCCAGGCCGCGAGTTCGGGCTCGTTCTAGGACTCTTTCGGCCCGAACCCTTAAACTCGCTGGGAAAATACGGGTCCGGCTCGTTTTTCGGTTGCTTTAGAGTTGCTCTTATGCACTTTAGACATAAGAGTCTCTTTGGTCCAAAGTTAATTTCATAGATGTTTCAAAAAAAAAGTATTCTTTACAAATTTCAGGGACGACACAATGTCTTATATTAAAGGCAAAAAATATTTGTGAAAACTTCATCTACTCGGACAGTGGACTTCATCCGATGGTCACCTTGTGCACTTTACATAAGAGTCTCTTTGGTCCAAATTAACTTTATATGAATTTCTTTAGGAATTTCTTCTATAAGATTGGTTGCTTTGTATGAATGAACACCATATTATTTATTCCTATGATCAACTTTGCACTAATTAAATGTTCACTGAGCCCTCACAATTTTTTTCCTTGATTCCATGCCCAAAAGAAAATCGAAGACGAACGTTATACTTCCCGGTCTAATGTCCACATATCTGTCATTTGATTGAATAAGGGCACGACATTGATGACAAAACATATTGCAAAGAGGGTACGTAACATAGTTGAGAAATTTTATTCTATAAAGATTGTTAGGTTGGTACGAATGAACACCATATAATTTTACTTTATTCAATGATTTATTTTGCGTTTAATTCTAAATTACCTTTCTAACTTGATTCCTAGTATTCATAAACTCTAGATTTATTGAACAATATGCCAAGACAAGGATTTGCCAAGACTTATTCTATGATTCCACTATACAATCATATTGGGATTCCACTTAAATCACAACCAAGTCGGAAACAATACTTTGACTTCTTATAACACAAAAAATTTGATATTGTCTCTACTCTGCACAACTCAAACAAACTCCACGATCACATAACAAGTCAAATAATCTAAAACAAAAAATTCATCATTCAGCTAATCATGATATAAACCATCAATAGGTATATGTCTAGCTTCAATATATTTTTCTTTTCATAAACCAGAAGTTGGATACTCTCTAATACGCCAACACATAATTTTCACACTCTTCAAATTCTCTCCGAAACGTTAATTATTTTTTTCTTGAAATTGAGTTAGGACTGATTACTGTAGATGTAAATGGATCCGGAAGTGTACTCTTATATGAACTAAATATCATCACTCTCTCTAATAGTAGAGTTGGGATTAGTAGCAACCTAAAAATCGAGAAGGAAATGTATCTAGAAAGGGGTTTTGGTTGCCACATATCATGCCAAAATTGAGTTCTCTTTCCATTTCTCATACGGAACATTGTAATGGCTAATGCCCCGTATTACCTAAGAGGACCAAGACAAACTTGATGCACCTACACAGTTGCACAAAAACCACACTCACAGAATATGATAGCAAACACACAATTCTCTGTTTCTACCTATTTGTACACTATGGCTTCATTAGCCATCCTTAAGCTCTCACAGACTACTCGAGAGTCTCTTTTTCTTTTGTTTTATGGGACGGGAGATCACCCTCATCTATAGGATTCCAAAGACGTTGGATTAGTACCACATGACAACCATCTAAACCATGTATGTAGAAATTTTATTTGACCTCTTCCGATATGTCTAGAAAATACTATTTAGTTAAGGAAAATCCTCTATAGCACATTTTGCGATAAATATCTAGCTTCTAATATTTATCTTTTCATTTTCATGAATCATTGTTTATTTTTGCAAAAATTCCATGAAACATTCTAACTAGATTATTTAAGAACCTTCATGGTAAACTAAAGCACATTTCAAACATAAAAAACCATTAAATGCATAATAATAATAATCAGATATGCATTGCATATTTCACAACGCCTCAAGGTGAAATCGCCTGGTGGTGTCAAACTTCATTTTAATTACAACAAGATGCCACCGCAGCTACTGCCATTTTTTACTCCTCTCGCAACCTTCTCCGCGAAAAAATCGCCAACGGTGGACTTATTATTGCCCTTGCCGATTATTTACGAGCGGACAAACAGGAGTGGCAGCCCAGGATGCTGGCAGAAACAGTCGTCCGCCACGCCGTTCCGTTTGCGCCGCTCCAGAGGCCAACTCCTCGCAGATGAAGCAGGCATCGCCGACGCCCAGCACCTGGCTGCCGGCCACCGCCCAGAACCCTGTCCATCGACGACATGCCTCTTTGACGCGCAATCCTTCCTGTATCAGTCGGCACCACCCCTGGTTTGGTGCCCTTCCCGTCGCCACGTGCGGAGCAAGATGGCGAGCTCGGTAGATTGGGGGAAGAAGTCGCTGGTGGAGGAGGAGAAGAACCCGACGGGGGAGGAGAACAAAAAATCGGCGTGCAAGGGCGGCGGCATCCACATCAACCTAGATGGCAAGGAGCAGGTGTGATCTGATCTCCCCCGCCACTGAAAAATCCTCCTCTCTTCTACCCCAATTGTTTTGTTTGTTGCATTGAAGAATAAGGTGATACAAACATTGGCGTTGAACTATGGACAAGGTGAGTTTTTGCACTCAGGAGCATATGCTCTTGATTTTTGAAATGGGTTTTAAACTTATAATAAAATGTCAAAAAATTCAGATAAAAATGTAGCATGTACATCTCGATGTTCCATGTGCTTGCGAAAAAAAACGACTTTTCGTGTCAAACTTAAAAAAATGGTGTGAAAGACTTATCAACACGAAATAATTTGTATTTTAAGCTATACAAAATGGCAGCAATGTGGATGTGAGTATACTGAGCAATACACATTTTCAGATCTCCAAGTAAGCATCATATTTTGTCAAAAAAAAAAGTGTGCCCCATAAAAAAAGAATTTTGCATTGTGATTTTGCATGCTTATAGGATATATCATTGGGAACATCTGGAATTGTTTTCATTTATAAAGAAACATAGAAATGTTATTCAGGAGCCAAAGATACTTTTTGTCACATATTCCACCTTCTAGACGAAAGAACCAGCCTCGCGCCCTTATCGAAAAGAACAACTTGTTGCAACATAAGAACCTTCAACATGAAATGCTATGTTTTTATTTTTAAAAAAAATAAAAAAATTCACGTGTGCAAACTTTAGGTGTCATGCAAAGACTTCAAGAGCTGCATATGCGGGTGCAATGCTATGCTTATCGAATAAAGGAATCGATTCCACTGTCGCAAAATGCAAACCAGTTGCGTCAGAGAATAATTTAATACCTGCATATGCTTACTGTCCAGATCCTGTAGAACTGCGTTCCTCTGCAATTCTTTACCACATAAATAATCCTTGAGAGGAAAAAAGATGATCTCAAACGAACACTCACTTGAGGCATGACCCGAACTGCCGACCAGTCGATATATATATATTCGACTAGGAAATCCAAATCCAAATCCAGTAAAATGAAGCACATTGCAAACAAACAAAAAAAATCATTCAATGCAGATGCACTTGAGCGGAGATTTTTGGCTTCCCAATCTTGTTATTTAGAAAAGAAACGAAAATCAGATATTCAAGTTTCATAAGATTGTGAAAAGTAATATGGACGTAGCTAGTGATGTTTCCCACAAATACACAAAAATATCAATTTCAAATGATTTGTAATTTGAGTCACACAAAAAGGACATCGTGTATCTAAGTGTGCTGAACAATACACACAAAAAGGACATCGTGTTAAGGCTTTCATGCGTAGTCACTGTCGATCACCACCGAAGGCACATGACACAGATGACAGCTACCCTGCCTACTGTTATCTCCTTGTTTCCTTTCCCCCGTGATCATCATGGTGTTTTTCTCTGTTTCAAGACACGCCAGACCAAACCCAAACTATCCACTCCTTTCTTGGGTGATTACCGGGACGATGTCAACATCTTAAATAAACACGAAAAAATATTTTTGAAAACTCCGTCTACTCTGACAGTGAAATTCATCCGATGGGCCTTGTGCACTTTAGACATAAGAGTCTCTTTGCTCCAAATTTAATTTCATAGTTATTTCTAAAAACCTACTCTATATTCTTCACGATTTTCTCCTATAAAGATTGTTTGGTTTGTGGGAGTGAACATCATGTAATTTTATTCCATGATTTACATTGCGCCTAATTTCTAAATAAAATGCATTGAGTCCTCACGACTTCCCCCGTGGTCATCATGGCGTTTTCTCTGCTTGAAGACACGCGAGGCACGCCCAAACTTAATTTGCACTCTTTTTTGGGTTATGCGGACGACACCAACATAAACACGAAAAAATATTTGTGAAAACTCCATCTACTCGGACGGTGAAATTCATCCGATGGGCCTTGTGCACTTTACACATAAGAGTCTCTCTGATCCAAATTTAATTTCACACATATTTCAAAAAAAATATTTTTATAAAATTGTTTTGTTTGTACGAAAGAACACCATATAACGTTATTCTATGATTTACTCTGTGTTCAATTCCAAATTACTTTTCTTCCTTGATTTGTTGCACAAAAAAGTGAAAATAAAGGTCATACTCCCCGAACTATATGCTCTACTATGCATAAAACCGTCGTTTTATTGAATAAGGGCAAGACAATGATGAAAAAATTCCCTGGAAAAAGAGTACATAACATAGTTTACCAAATTCAATCTATCACACGATGTGATAAGAAACACTACAACAAGTCATCTATCTTCCCCAGCAAATACCATCAAGACGAGGATATACACAACCGTTGAAATTCACCTAGTCTAGCTTCAAAGGTTGGGACAAGGAATTTTATTCTCGTTATCAGATCCAACCAATCAAGGCACATTATTAGCACAAAGACAACACTTTTGACAAAAATACAGCACAACTTTTGTCGTTATTGTGTACATACAGTGATGTGATTCCACTACAATCATAGATATTTGGATTCCACCTAAATTGCAACAAAATCATAACAGTGCTTTGATAATTTGTCACACAAAAAAAGTTGATATTATATCTATTCTACATAACTCAACCAATATCCACAACCACATAACAAGTCAAGTAATCTAAAACAAAAACATTCATCATTCAGCTAATCATGATATAAACCATCAATAGGTCTATGTCTAGCTAGCTACGGTATATTTCTCTTTTTATAAACCGATAATTGGATACTCTCTGATATTTCGACACATAATTTTCATACTCTTCAAATTCTCTCTGAAATGTTAGTTAGTTTCTTGAAATTAAGTTAAGACTGATTACTCTAGATGTGCATGGATCTTGAAGTGTACTCTTATATGAACTAAATATCATTACTATCTCTAATAGTAGATTTGGGATTAGTGGAAACCTAGAAAAAGGAAGGCAATGTATCCACAAAGGGGTTTTGGTTATCATGCCAAAATTGAGTTCTCTTTCCATTTCTCATACGGAACGTTGAGATGGCTGCTATCTCATGCTACCTAAGAGGACCAAGACAAACTTGCTGCACCAACACAGTTACACAAAGACCACACTTACACAATAGGATAGCAAATGCACAATTCTTTGTGGCTACCTATTTGTACACTATGGCCTCCTCTTGGCCATAACTACGATGTCACATACGACCGGAGAGTCTTTTTTCTTTTTTTTCATGGGAGGGGAGATTACCCTCGTGTATAGGATTCTAAAGACGCCGGATTAGTGCCGCGTGACAACAATCCAAACCTTGTAGGAAGATATTTCTTTGAAAGACCTCTTTCGATATATTATGTCTAGAAAATACTATTTAGTTAAGGAAAATCCTCTCTAGGCTATTTTGCGGTAAATATCTAGCTTCAGATATTTATCTTTCCATTTTCATGAATCATTGTTTATGTTTTCAAGAATTCCATGAAACATTCTAACTAGATTATTTAAGAACCTCCATGGTAAAATTAAGCACATTGCAAACCAAAAAAATCATTTAATGCAGAATAGTAATAATCAAATATGCATTGCATATTTCTCAGTGCGTCAAACTGCTTCCCAATATATAACATATTCGTGCACTTGGGTGGAGATTTCTGGCTCCCGAGCTCCGGTGATCTAGTTATTACTAAAATCACATTTCTGAGTTTAAAAAATGTTCAGAAAAAATATGGATGTAGCTAGTGATGTTTCCGATGAATATGCAAAATACCAATATTAAATAATTTTGTTTTTGGGCTACACAAAAATGACAACAACGTGGATCTGAGTATAGTGAATAATGCACATTTTCAAACCTCAAAAATAGAAAGCATCAAATCTTGCCATTTTTATGTGGCCCATGATAAAATAATTTTTTCGCATTGTGTTTCTCCATGCTTGTAGGATATATTATTAGCAACATCTATAATCGTTTTCAATGTTTTTTGAAAACTTAGGATTAATAATTTTTAATTTATTTTAATATTTAATATTGATGGATCACTTGTGCTCACGATGCTCACGAGCCAGAGAGACTTCCACATAAGGCGAAACAACCAACCTCAAGCTCTTGGCAAATAAAAAGAACTTATTGAAACATACTAAGAATCTACCGTACAAAAGTAAGAAGAAAAGGTGAGTGAAATGCTATTTTTTTTTTACAAAATATAAGAAATTCAATGTTTGCAAACTTTGGAGCATCTCCAACACCAACACTGCAGCATATTGCGACGCTGCATTTCGTGTTTAAGGCACGCGTTTTTACCCTTTACGACACAAAGCCAGCCGTTGCCGATTCAGATGCCAAAAAGATGCAGAGATGGTCACTTTTTCAGATGTTGTATATTTGGGCAGCACAAACACAATTATTTAGCACAACAAGTTTAGACAAGGTTAGCACAAACACAAACACACAAGTTCATCGCCACACTTATACTACTAGACACGAACGACACGAAACACGAACTAAAACCTAATCCCACTTGACATCGTTGCTGATGTCGGTGTCCTCCTCCTTCATCTCGAGCATGTCGGTTCGTTGTCGGAATCCACAGTCGCCCGACAGTCGCACTGGGCCTGCGCCAAAGCCTTCCTCGCCCTCTTCGCCTCCCTCGCCGCCCTCCTCTCTGCCTTCTTCTGCACCTAGAGGTCTTCTAATACTCCACATCTTCAGGGTGGAGCCTCCTCCACTCAGCCATGGTGTGCTCGTCGGCCTGCTATGTGACGCAAAGCCGTTGATGTGCCCTTTGGTGTGCCGCTGCTCCTCCGCTGACGGAAGCCGCGGCTACACCGCCAACATCTCCGCCTCATCCTGGGACCGAATTTTAGGGAAATTCATGTCCTGGTTCTTGCGCCCGAATCGCCGGTCGGCGGAGTCATACGCGTGCGCAGCTTCCTCCTTCGATTCGAAGCAAGTAGCGCTGGCCGGCGACAGTGCCGTAGTTTCAAATAGTAAATTTAGCTTTTGGCATTGGTTTCCTTCATCGTGGAGGGCATTGCCATAGCAAAAAATTATGGCATGGAAGCATGCCCCTACAGCCAAATAGTCTTTCTTTATCTCTCTCTCTCCTCTCTCTTGTGTCTCTTTGTTGTGGGCCATGTAAAGCTAAGGAGGGAGAACGTGGAACTTTTGGAAAATTTAGGGCTCCTTTGATTCAAAGGATTTGCATAGGAATTGTGTAGGATTTGGTTCCTATGGGAAAATTTTCTATACATGTTGTTTGATTCATAGGAACATATCATATAGGAAAAAATCATATAGGAATCTTGTAGTGTAATTCCTATATGAAAAAAAGCATTAGCTCATACCTCATAGAAAAATTCCTTTGCTACAATCAAACAAACTTCATCTTCCTATATGATTCAATTAGACATGCCATTCCAATCCTATACCTTTCCTATTCCTATGCTTTTCCTATCCTTTAAATCAAAGGAGCCCTTAGCCAGTCGCCACTAGAGCTATTTTTCATTAGGTGGCATATTTGCATTTGGCAACACTGTGATGCTCTAAGAATCTTCAACATTAAATGCTACAGTATGTTTTTATTTTGAAAAAAAAAAGAATAAATTTCACAGTGTGCAAACTTTAGATGTCATGCAAGGACTTGAAGAGCTGCATATGCGTGTGCGATGCTACGCTTACCGAATAAAGGAATCGATTACACGGTAGCAAAGTGCAAACCGGTTGCAGTTGCGTCACAAAATAATTTAATACCTGCATATGGCCACTGTCCAGATCCTATGGAACTGCATTCCTCTGCAACTCTTCACCACATAGTATAATCCTCCAGAGGAAAAAGGATGATCTGAAACGAACACTCACTTGCGGCATGGCCCGAACTGCCGACCAGTCGATAAATAAATTCGACTGGGAAAATCCAAATCCAAATCCAAATCCGAGCCCAGAAGGAACGTGCGTCCCATCCGTCGGCCCCGGGGATGAGGACGACGAGATTCCCTGTCGCCGTCGCCGTCGGCGCCTCCACACGCCGCCGTCCCCCCGTAAGCCCTGTCGCCCACGCCATCCATCCACACGATAAACCGCCCACGTCCCCCGGCGCCCCCGGCGCCCCCGGCGCGAGCAGCGGCGCGCCGAAGTCCACAGCGACGCGACGCCGGAGCGCGCGCACACCTGGCGGAGAAATATCAGCTCTCGCTTTCCATGATTGGATTGGATTGACGCCGCCGAAAGACCCGAGCGGAATAAATACTCAGTTCCAGCCCTATCGCAGGGGGAGGTGGAGGGAAAAGAAAAGAAATTTGTGGGGTGGGAGTGGGCGGGGATTGGTCGGCGCCAGCGCGCGCGCGCACCCGCAACGTGGTGTGCTGATTCCCCCACCATTTCCCGGGCCCCTCATGTCCCCTTCTTCTCCCCCCTCTGCCCTCCCTCCGCCACCTCCTTCCTTTCTTTCCCCTCTCCCCCTCTCTCTTCTCTCGCTGCGATCGTGATCCCGTTAGCTAGCTGCGCTCTCGAGAGTCTGCGGTGACTCGGATGTGCGTGGCTTCTCACGCGCGATCCCTCCCGGTGGCGTGCTGCCGATGAGCTTCTCCAACTCCCGGCTTCCGGCGAGCTCAGGTACGGTCTCGCGCCTGCTTTCCTTGGTTCGCACGGTGTACTTGCTCGGCAGAGCTTCGGGTTAGAGATGCTGTTGCTGCGTCTGCCTTTGCCTGCTCATTTGCCGAGGCCACTCCAGCTAGAATTCGACTGCTTTTCGAGCTCTCCTGCGTTGATCCGTCGTTCAGATTGGATGGTGTCTCCCAGTGGAAATTCGACGATGATGCTGTATTGTGCTCTGTTCTGAGGTCGCCGCTAGGCCGTGATTCGTGAAAGATATAGCCTTTTTGTGAGTTTCGGTGGCTTAATCCTGCCTCCTTTTGGTAGATGGACAACTGTAACTTTTAGTTCTAAAGAAAAAAAGAGATATAGCTGTAACTTTCTCCTAGGTAACTTTTCAGAACCATGTTCGAAAGGCGCTTTGGTTTACTTTACTGATGCACATAATACTACTACCCTAAGCCATGTGACGGGAAGGCTCGTGCCCAATTAATAATCTTTGCGTAGGAGTAGAAATGCTACTTCTGTCGCATGAACCAAGCATCCATGCAGATGTAGTAGAAACCCTGTGGTGTCAGCCACAAGCTAGAATTTTTATACACCGTGCACTGAGGCAGTGAATTATCCTTCTAAAAAAATTTAAAGTCGCGGCTTGCATCATCATTATATCGAAATTGCCATATGGCTTCCACCACGATTATATCTGGGTGGAATTTACTTGCATGGCGTATGACAGCTTTCTCTGCTTTATTTCAGGTCATTTCGAACACAGTTTCGGGACTTCTGAGCAATTCTGGTAAGCCTTGAGATGGCCAGTGCAGAGACAAGCAATGAGGAGACCCACAGGTGTGCACATTACTAATATTGGTCTAAATTATTTTCCTACAATTAGTAAGTACTTCAATGCTTTCCCCGTAAATCACACATTAAACTGCGAGCTTGATTGGCAACCACACAATGCGCCATTTATTGCATTGGGCCAAGATTTGTGTTATCTTCGGGAAAGCATGGAAGCACTAATCTGTAGAAATTTGAATACAGGTAATGGATATGTGCTTGTAGCCTAATTGTTTTATTTTCTGATCAGGGGGGATACCCTTCCAAATGGAGACGTATATGTGGGCAACTTCGATGGGTTAGTTCCTCACGGGATGGGGAAGTATATGTGGACAGATGGAGCCCTTTATGATGGCGAGTGGGATAAAAGCAAGATGACCGGGCAGGGAATAATCCAGTGGCCTTCAGGGGCATCCTATGAAGGCGACTTCCGTGGAGGTTTCATCGACGGAACAGGCACTTTTAAGGGAGTTGACGGCTCGGTTTACAAAGGTTCTTGGAGGATGAACAAAAAGCAGGGAATGGGGACAATGATATATTCTAACTCTGACACTTATGAAGGTTTGTGGAACGAGGGTTTACCGGATGGATATGGTAAATATACATGGGCTGCTGGTAACATCTACATTGGAAACTGGAAATCAGGTAACATGAACGGCAGAGGCGTAATGCAATGGATACATGGTGATACTCTTGACTGTAATTGGCTCAATGGGTTTGCTCATGGGAAAGGTTACTGCAAATACGCATCAGGAGCATGTTACATTGGTACATGGGATAGGGGAGTCAAGGATGGCCATGGCATATTTTATCAACCAGGAAGTAAAATACCTTGTAACCTTGAAGTTTCTGAATGCACAACAAATAATGATGGTACAAGTGCTTCAAGTTCAAGTAATGTGAAGGCCAAAATTGGACTATTATTTATATTGCAAAATATGTGTAACAAACGGGGACTACGTAGGTTCTTTCATCGTCCCAGGCGCATTTCCAACGGTACAACACCAATTTCTTACGATGATTCCCGAAACCACTTATCACAAGATTTATGCAATAAATCCTTGTCAAGGAATGAGCGTTTACGAGACTGTGATGTTCATAAGGATCTGGTCTATGAACGGGAATATGTACAAGGAGTGCTTATCTTGGAACAACCAAAAGGAAAAGATTCAGGAATGTTGGACAGTGGTGAAACGCAGGAGAATACATGGCAAAAACAAGAGAGAGGGCCAATGGAGACTATTTACAAGGGCCACAGGAGCTATTTTCTAATGCTCAATTTGCAACTTGGCATTAGGTGAGTACTGAATAGCTTCAATGTATGGCTACTTTCTGTGTCGTCTGAATTATACCGCATGAATCTGTCTGTTATGTATGTTCCTTGTTTATTCCGTATAGTGCATATATCTGCTTAGGACTGGTGCATCATCATTCATTGAGATCAGTGGTGGACCTTAGATCAACAATTAGGAGGGCTAACACTACATATTCACGATTATAGCAATCTAGGATGGTCATTCGAAGGTTAATTTTGCTGACCTTGGATTTCATTGACAATCTGATGCAATTGCAAAAATATTAGAGGGTATAACCGTGCAAGTCCCCACCTTGATCCCAATGAAGCTCCACCACTGATTAAGATGTGCTGTTAATACATCTAAATGAAGCAAGCTATGTAAGTACGATTGAGTACACAGATTTCAGACGCCAAAAACTTAGTTAATAATTCAAGCATAGCAGTACTACCTGAAAGATCAGAATTCAGTTTAGTACTGAAGAAAATTAATAAGCAGTTATAATATTTTGTTATCTGAGTCTTAAAAAAGAAGAAACCGATGCTACCACCAGAATCAATCTGGCTCATATTGTATAAACGATAATAATTCTTTGAGAAACAAATGTACTTCAATAAGGCATCACATACTACATCTCCTGGCACATTTTTCAGAAAGTGCCATATTTAATATGCCAATATCCATCCAACCATATTATAACTTCCACCGCTCTGCTGTCTGTTCTGGTTATTTATCTATTAGATGGTTCATAACTCATATTTGTTAGCGCCATTAGTTTGGTGGTGGTTTTTCTTTAGGCATATGTTCATAGTAACAGGCATTTCTATCAATTGACCACAGACAATGCTGTTTTTCAGGTATACCGTGGGTAAAATCACCCCTGTACCTTTGCGCGAAGTTCGTTCAAATGATTTTGGACCCAGGGCCCGGATAAGAATGTACTTCCCTTGTGAGGGCTCGCAGTATACACCTCCACACTGCTCTGTCAATTTCTTTTGGAAAGACTATTGTCCTATGGTCTTCCGGTATGTCTCGTTTCAATTTGCTTATTTTACACGAATTTAAAATTTCATAATGTAGTCTTATTATTCATTCTGATTGGATATTACAACTATAGCTCACCTGTCCATAGTTGAATACTAGGACATGCTGTGCAACTGACAATGGTGAAGGAGTTAATTTGACCAAATAGTTCATCATCTGTACAAAAAAAAAGAAGCATAGTTGGATGGTCAGACGCCCTGTTCCCATGGTTTTTAAGGCGGTAGGCGGTCTGCACCTGCTCTGACGCCTAAGCGGGCTCCTAACGCGGGCGCCTAAGTGCCTAAAGCGGGCAAATTACCAAGGCACTACCAGGGCACCTTATCGCCTAGCGTCCTAAGGTGGACGCCTTAAAAACCATGCCTGTTTCTTAAAGTAATCTCATCATGTCAGTTTTTTACCGTTCCATAAACTAGCAAGAAACTCCTTTTAAAACATTCATGAAGTTTCCTTTGAGCAAACATTCATTAGGTATTGTGGTTTATCTTAAGTAGGAGTCACGGTATAAGAGAACCGATCAAGCTGAAGTGTATGGCAAGAGTAATACTTTGCACTTATGTAACATGCTTCCTAGTTCAGTTTTTTATTTATTTAGTGGTACTGGTATAATATTTGTACAAGCAGTGCTGGATGATACAGGCCGAACAGAAAATTGCATCAGCCCTGAGCTTTGCTAGTTTCTTCTGCGTAGTTTTTTTTTATTCTCTTTAGCTAATTATTTGTAAGTCTGACAATATGTTTTCCAGGAATCTCCGGGAAATGTTTCATATTGATGCTGCAGATTACATGATGTCTATATGTGGGGGTGATAGTCTAAAGGAGCTTTCTTCACCTGGCAAAAGTGGCAGTATTTTCTATCTTTCCCAGGATGAACGATTTGTCATAAAAACATTGAGAAAAAGTGAACTGAAGGTATGGCTCTCAAGATAGTTTGTGAGGGTGTAGCTTTTATATTTATGATATCGATGAAGCATCATTACATTTACATCCAGGACAAAAATCTTACACAAATACAATGGTAGTTGATAATTCAAATATGAATAAAATGAGCTTTACAAAAAAAAAACTGATTCAATATCCTGTTGAGTGATAAGATAAGCCTACTGCAGATTGGTTTGACGTAATACGTCCTGCAGATACTGTTGAAGATGCTCCCAAAATATTACAATCATGTCAAAGCTTATGATAATACTCTCATCACGAAATTTTTTGGCGTGCACAGGATTACTCTGAAAGCTGGAAAAAAGGTACGTGGTCATATCTTTGGTACACTATTGTTGTTTAGCTCGTGTGCATTGCCATAGTTAGTTGTCATCTTATGGTGCTATTGTAGGTCCGTTTTGTCGTGATGGGAAATATGTTCTGTACTGAGCTGCGAATTCATCGTAAGTACGACTTAAAGGGCTCTACACAGGGCCGATCAACAAAGAAACAAAAAATTAACGAGAACACAACATTAAAGGATCTTGACCTATCACATGCTTTTCATGTTGACAAACCATGGAGGGAGGCGCTTTTCAGGTAGGTTGCTCCTTTATTGATTGTATCTGTTCTAGTACCAAGTTGATGATAAATGCAAACTGCTAATCACTACTTGCCCAACGATTTTCAGGCAGATAGCTCTTGATTCTATGTTCCTGGAATCTCAATCCATTATCGACTATAGCATGCTATTGGGAATCCATTTCAGAGCTCCCCAGCACTTGAAGGCTGTCATGCCCCATCAGAACACCCTTGAAAGCAGCGGAATTTCATCTGCTACCGATTGTATGTACCCTACCTCAAGTACATATGTGCAGTACTTAAGTTCCTCTGAAATGATGACCTTAGCTTAAACCAAGGAAGTTAAAACAAATTCCTCAGATTGCAAATTTGTGTACTCTATTATATTTCTTAGTTTCGTTGTATTGGTAGGATTTCCTAAGAGCAACAGCTTGTCTTTTTCACCTTAACTAGGTACACCCCATTCTGAGGATACAAGTTCTTCAAAAGGATTTCTACTAGTCGCTCATGAACCAGGTACGACAGTAGGTGGTTCCCACATTAGAGGAAGCATGGTCAGAGCATCAGAAGGTGGTTACGAGGAAGTCGATCTTGTTTTGCCAGGCACTGGAAGGTAGATTTTCTTGACATCGTGTTGAGCACTGTGACATCTGTCCATTTTAACTATATTTGAGTGGCCTTTGCATAACAATGGTGGATTAATTCCATGTCACATTTCTACAACAAATTCAGTTTTATTCCTTTTTTCTGATTGCAAGTTCAGTTTTATTCCTGTAACTATGATGATATATTCTCTGTTTCCTTTTTTTTTCTGCTAGCAAGTTCTACATGATAATTAACCTTACCCAAGGCAAGTTATGTTTCTGATATTTGCATAATCTATATTCAGGTTCCGCGTGCAGTTAGGGGTGAACATGCCAGCTCAAGCTCGGAAATTGCTGGAGAGCACGGACCCAATTGAGGAGTACGATGTTGTGCTTTACCTCGGTATCATAGACATATTACAGGAGTACAACATGTCCAAAAGAGTAGAACATGCAGTGAAATCGCTTAAGTTTGATCCTCTTTCGATATCATCTGTTGATCCGAATTTGTATTCGAAACGATTCATAAGTTTCTTGGAGAGGGTTTTCCCTGCGCATGACTAAATAGAGAGGCCGTGAACAGTACATAGCAGTAACAGGCCATTTTCACTTTTTTCATGTAAAGGATGAACATATTCTCCACTGGACTTACTTGATAGGCAACACGGTTCTTGTGCAGCTCCAAAAAATTATACTGGTGACTAATTTCCCTTTTGTACTGTGTCATGTACTGCAAACTGACTCATGGAAAGTATCGCCGTCGAGCCATTCCTTTGAGCTGTCTTCTTGTTTCCGGCGATCTCCATTCTGGTCACAGGACATCAGATCTGATGGGCAATCACTGGAAAGTGGAAACGTCAGTTGGCGGTGGTTGACCAGGGAATTTTCCAAATAGCCGACTGGTTGTGCCGTTGTGGCGAAAGACAGCGCGTGAAAGATGAACAGGCAAAAGGAAAGACAATTAGAAAAATATACAGATTAACAAGTATCAGTCAATACGAAGTGTTTGGGCATCGACCTGTGCCCCCTTCTCTACTGCAAATGCTTTTGTGTTCAACACGAGTGGAAGACGAAACTCATCAGCTTCTTCCTCGCTGTTCCTTTTACCTCCAGTCTATAAAGAGGTCTCTCCTCACCCTGGACGATACGGGTTCACTTGGTACTTAATAAGTAGGTATATTTGTATGTTCATTGTTTGTATATTTGTTCATTTGTCTTAATACAATCTTGACTCTGAATGTCAACACTCCAGAGAAACGTCAATGAAGAAGATAGTGTGTTTGCCCCCTGTTTTGTGTGCTTGCAAGTTTTCATGACCATTACACGCGCAACAGGAACTTCAAAGAAGGCTGCTGTTGCGCAATTTCCGAAGGCATGCATGGCTGATTTATTAGCTACTGCCAATGAGGCACACACTAGAATTCTCAAATATTATCACGGAAAATACAGGGCACAAAAGAAATAATTGGCCAAAATTCAGGTGGAGTTTAACCAATAGCAGTATCTGTCGTATAACAATAGAGGAAGGGCATTGACGCCAGAGTACTTAGAAATGACAACAGAATAATGAAACAATCATGCATATGGCATCAAGAGCAAGAGATCACATCATTCTGAAAGACAAAAACCCAACAACAATACACGTACACAGAGTAACAACAGAAGGGCAACTACAACGACATTGAATCGCAATGCCTAAGCGCCTACCTCGCAAATAACCAGCCTACTGTGCCTCGTCGGGTACAGGAGCAACATCAGTAGTCTCTTCAGACGGCTTGGTTGGGTCCTCGCTGACGCCAAGGACTTCATCCATCAGGTAATCTTCCACAGCCATATCGTCTACGTCTTCATCCTCGTCGTTGTCACCGTCAGGGATCCGCCGAGCCTTTGGACCATGCTCTGCCCTGTGTGTGTCCAGCTCCTTATCCATTTCCTGCATGTTAGCAGGGACGTTCCCCTTCCGAGCATTCCGGGCATTCTGAATTCTTTCCAGCTGCTTCTCGACGTTAGACAAATAGTGCTCCTCAACTTGCTTCTGAAACTGGTTCAGCTCAGCCCTACGTACAGACTTCCATTCTTCGAATGTCTGAAATAAATCGATAAATGGAATGATAGATTTGCAAGACAACTGGTGACTAAATAGAGTAAACCCTTTGTCAGTAATAATTAAGGTGCCCCCAGAAAAATTGCAAATGCATGCAGAGACTGCGACTAATGATTTTATGTGATGCCTTCATGGTGAATGGCCCACCCTTCCTTTGCTCTTAATCAATTCGTCGTTATCCATCATGCTTGTTAAGTGTGACAAAACTTCCAAGTCAAGACTAAAAGGAATAGTGCTCTACCTTAACTTTCGATGTGCTGACAATAGCTACTATAGCTCAAAAGTTACAGCCATTCTCCACATTTATACCAATGAAAAATTGAAACTTAAACGCCAGCAAGTTCACCAATGAAATTAGCAATTCATCATAGAAAAATGCGCTTGAACATAATTATGCTGCAGTATTTCACATGTGGCTTGATACTCGATACTTTTAGGCAATGCGATTAACATTATTAAGAAAATATATTGTAACATAATATCAAGGAATCTCGTACTGTAAAGCAGCTACAAGCTCGTAATTGTAGTTTCCAGGAGTCGCCATGTTCTTGAGTGAACAGAAACTCTCACTTATCCAGGCTGGTGTTCATACTTCTCTCTCCTCTCATAAATATTTCATAATGGGGGAAATTTTGCAACTCATTGATACGTTCAGCATTCAGCATTCATGAGAAAGGCTACAGCGAGGTACCCTAATGGTTGACTGGTAAATGATCTAATTCACAACTACAGATAAACAGCAAAGCAGCAAAAGACAATGTAAATCTCTAGCTGACATTTTCATTGCATTCATACCAGAAGTGCCTCAATATCATCCTCAAACATGTGCAAATCATAATTTTTTTTGGAGTATCAGTTTGGACTTTTGGTTGCGTTGGCTAGTGCATGAATCTTGACAACTTACAAAGGGAAGAACCTACCTTTTCCTTGGTCTGCTCAACAATAGCTGGATCATCACTTAGTGGTTTAACTGGCATGTAATAAATAGCTGGTTCAGCTTTTGTCCTGCCAAACATAAATGGAGTCAAAAAAAGGGATCAAACATACTCTATTGAATACGTGTAGAAACCGCTATAGACATCAAACATTAAGATTTGCGTACAATAAGAAACGCATCTTCCCTCAATTTAATTGTCAATATGGATACTTTTGGACCAGGAATAAAAATAACCTGCAGCGTGCACAAATAAGACTAATCAGGAAAGAAACTAGAATTTCCAACTACACAGATAAGCAGCAGTACAGAAGGAAAAAAGGACAATGTCAAAGTGAAGATTTAAGAATGAAGCAAATTAATGAAGTTACCTTAAGAAATTGGACAGCTTTTTGTGATGCTCAGTCCACTGTAGGTACAACAGCTCCAACCTCTTCTCTTCTGCCTTAGCAGCTACTCGCGCACGAAGTGTCTAAGAAAGAGCACCTCAGGATTAAATCATTTGCAATACCAACACATCAATTCAAATATGTGAAATTGAACACAGATGGATATGCCACAGAAAACTGCAGAATAGATTACCATATCGCGCCTACGCTTCTCTGCTGCTTGCTCCCGCTCTTGCTGTCGCAATCTTTCGCTGTCCTCACGAGCCTTTTGATCAGCCTATATTAAACCAACCATTTCATTATTTCCTGGTATGTTGGAGCTAATATTCAGAATATAATCAAAGCTATATTGACCTTCTGTCAGCCACAGAAGCTTTCAAGAGAAAACTCTAAACCGTGTTTTCTACAAAACATTAAATTCCTCAAAATTGGAAAAGATCACCGATCTTCCTCAGCTCTCAAGTGGAGTTAAGAATGTTTACAGAACTGTGAATGAAAAGTAAAACCCATGCTAAATTTTATAGTACACAGGACATACCGGAAAAAAAAAATTGCACACAAGGCATGTAGCACTAAACATTTAAAATAGAGACGAAGTAAATTATAACTAAATCATGAAACAGGAGGTTATTGAAAGTCAAGACCTACAGAAAAACAACTGCAACCCGCCTGGGTTAATTTATGTACTGTCAGCTTAGAAAAACAACATGGGACCTGGTCCATAGGCACACTAGACAATTTCCAAAATTGCATCCATATACATGAGAATAATGATCTATATTAGCCCAAATGCATAACATAGATAGGTACCTTCTGCTGAGCCTCTGATCGACGCATAAAAGCCTCTGAGTTGGACAATTTTTTGTCCTCTTGCTGAAATTTCTGCATTGGCAAGCATGGGGACGAATCAGGAATCATACAAACTGAAATATCCCCAAAGGTGAACACAACAGAATATCATATACAGATAGACCGCGGAATCAGTAGTGGCTACAAAATATCCAGACAAGTAGAACCATGCCTAATATCTAGTAAACAAAACTAGGAATTAACTGTTTGCCAAACCAGTTGTTAAATTACGTAGGGTTATTCGATACAAGAAGTTAAAGGATTTGATGCAGAAAGACAACTACGTTGACAAAAGAAGCAGGAAACTACCCATCCCTAGCCAAATGGACAAAACAATTTCTGCTTGCGGACAATGCAGCACAGAAATGAAAAGTTTACTTGCCTTTGGTACTTCAATTGAAATTGTTACCTAACAGTGGGTTAGTTTAACATGTTGAACAAAACAATGCTCAAACCAAAGGAAATCAAGGAATAATGAAATACAAAAGGAATTCTCACAATAGCTTAGCACAAGGTTCATTCCATTATACAACAGAAGAATTAGTTACCTCTAGCGTGCCAACAAGGAGCTTCCCTAGCATTCTCCTGTTCCTCCTCACCAAGCTCTGGTCGTCATCCTTGGGAAACTGCCTCGGGAGAGGCTCTGGCAGCGCCTTATCGAGCTCCTGCGACCAAACGATACCATATAAGCGATCTCCCCCCAAATAGGATAGGACGGGCAAACCCATCCACAAGCACACACACACACTATATCCTCAAGACTGAAGCAAGTTCCCTTACTCACCCTCCTTGACACCCACTGGGTCCCATCCCTCCTGAACCCACCATTACCGGCACCCCTCCTCTCAGCACCTTCAGCAGCAACCGAACCACCATTCTCACGCCCCTCCGCCGCCGCCGCATTATTCGCATCCTCCTCCTTAGCTTCAGCGCTGTCCACCTCCGTGCATCAGGCAGAACAGAGAGGAAAAGTTAGGGCGTTTGACAAAGAAAATAAACAGAACAGGATTGATTGACGAGATTAGAAACGAGGGCTCGTACTTTAACCACGGCGGATAGAAGGCGGCGCTTCGGCTCGGGCTGGTCCACTGGCTCCGGAGCCTACATCGGAAAGAACAAGAGGGGGAAAGAATCATGTAAAGAAACAGAGGCGGGGGGGAGAAGGAGAAGGAGATGTGGGCGGGAAGCGCACGGGTCTCTGGAAGCCGCGGAGCGGGCGGGGGCCGCCGGGGCCGGTGGGGGGAGCCCCGCGTCGCAGGCCGCGGGGGTCGCGCAGGCGCTCGCTGATCTGCGAGAGGGGGCAGAAGACGGGTCAGGGGAGATGCCTCGTGCGAGGGTTACGGGAGGCGAGTAAGAGGGTTGGGGGCGGGGGGACCTCGCGGTGCTGGCGCTGGAGCTCTTGGAGCTCGCGGCGGATGTCCTCGGCCGTCTTCTCCGACGCGGCGGCCATCGTCGGCGGGGAAGAAGGGTTTGGCTGCGGCGGGGGATGGGGGCGGATGCGTTGGGCGGTTCGGGGTTTGGGTGCCCTGGACTGACTTGTAGGATGTGGAACCTGGCTGGGAGAGGGAGAGATCTCCGCCGTTGGATCTTGGCGTGCACCGCGGACACCAGGCCAGGTGCCGTTTCCGTTGCCACCGGGCCGTGGTCGGACGTTCCGATCTGTTAAGCGTGGGAATAGGGAGAATTCCACATTTGACTTTAAAGGTTTGGTTTCTTTTTTTGGTCCTGAGAAACATTTTCTTCCTTATTTGATACTAGCAAAAGTGCCCGTGCGTTGCTACGGCCAAACACATATAGATCTCTAAAATTAGTCTCATAAAGTTGCACAACAAAGGCTTTAGATATACCTCGATCAAATTTGAACTCAAATAACACCAGTTTTCCATTTATATCAGATTGTTTTATATTAAATACTCATGATCAAGGATTTTGTCCCACGCTTCTTCCACCTTCATAGCCACACATCCTCCACTTTCTTCTTGGTCCACATATGCCGGTATGTGTGCCGCGAGACCTTTCGAAGCTTACAACAGGTGAATTTTTTTTTGGATCAAGTAGGCAGAAATTAGCTAGACTTAGCACATCCACGACGCCTCCTCGGTCAGGTGTACCGTACGCATCCTTGATCTATCCTTTTATTTAGCCTCAAAAACATACAGAAATGTGTCGCTGTCACCCCCTCACATCATTGTGCTAAAATTTTCGTCTTTGAGATTCATACACATTGTAGAAAAAACACCCTGAGTGATATCTATTTCGTGTCAGTAACCCCTCCTCTTTTACGCAACATGCCGCTCTTTCTTTTCATATATATTACATTTAGGTTACCCACCGGTATTATCGTCTTCTCAAATAACAGAAATACCGGTCATAACACCGTCCGAGATTATTGTCAAATTATTTAAATATTGTTATATTTCATCCTATTACGTAAATTTAGGTATGGATTTTTGTTGGTACGAAAAATTACCATCCTTAGACCGTCTTTTTTAGATCTTTTATTTTATTTAAGTATAATAATGTACTACCTTTGTTCATAAATACATAAAAAAATAAGACATTTTGGAAGATAACCATTTTAAAATTTGTCAAAATACGGTATAAAAAGCTCATCTTTTTTAGATATATAGGAAATGTGCACGTGTGTTGCTACGGATTTCGGTTAAAAACTTCTTGACAAAGCGATACAATAAAAAATCAGGGCCACTTTGCCTTCAAATTTTTTTTTACCTTTGTGTTGCTACTTGCTACGTAAGTAAAAAATGTTGAATTTTGCCAGAACTGGCATGAACTAAAGTTCGCCCCAAAATTAATAGACCAGCATAAAAAGACTTCATTTTTCTATTCAAATGAACATCACAATGGACACAACAACAAAAATAGCTCGCAGGATAAGAAATCTATATTGTTTCTCTGTGATAATTTCTCTCACATCGGCTCTTAGTACACATTAAATGGTAGATGTACTAACTAATTATTCTCTTCATTAACTTAATTACAATCAAACTGTGACTGTCATGCTGGTACATGGTTCCATAAGGGTGCGCACGTCTGAACTGTGTTCGACGACGCCCATGAACCGGACTTCGCCCACCAGTCCTTGACGTGAATCCCTGAACAGCAACAGATTGGAGTCGCTACCTGGCCGCCATTAGGGTTGAGCCTCTTGAAGGCTACCATCGTGCGTGCTTCGTCGAGCTCGAGGCGTTAAATCGGAGCACCTCCTTGTTGGACGAACCATTACAAACGGCCCCAACTCCTGATGTTAGGCTGTCTCCTGAAACGTCCCAGCGTGCGGTGTCATCAATCATGTCATGTACCGGCGACCCTATCCCCTTCATCGACGACCTTGTCATCTCTCCACTCCTCCTTTAATATATATCATGGTCAGCATGTAGTCCACGATATATCCGGCACTCCGGCAGCGACATTGGCATCTATTTCCTGACGGGCGTCGTTTCATGGCGCTCCTCCATTACCGCCCGGCGTGGTTGGCATCGTCAGCGTTCCCGCTAGGCTGCTGCAGAACTCCTCCATGATCCACGTCCTATTCATGCCGTCCGCATAGTAGTACTGGAAGCTGTGCTTGCCGGCGCCTTCGGCATTCCCTGCCAGTAGCCACCACCGTGTTGTGCCCTTACTTCCGCTGAGCAGCATGAATTCCATTGTCAAGTGGGCAGTGTGGAAAGTTATGGTGTGCCGAGGCAGCGCGATTCGGTGGCAGCTGCCAGTCTAATGTACTCGTTGAATTGGTTCTCTGAAACACATGGATTGGTACTCCTCGGAGGCCACGACGGCCCCGTTCGCGAAGGGCGCGTTCCTGCATGGGCTGCATGCCTTTGCTCGAGGTTGGCCACGAGGGGATGCATGCCATGGTCGAGGGTGGCTGCCGCTCCTCCGCCGCTGACAGGTGTCTAGCAGGTAGCGATGCTGGAGCGTGGGATCGGGCCGAGCTTCAAGCTAGGTGCCCAATGGTGCTGCAGTTCATCGGCTTTAGCATCAATTTCGATTCGTCGATTCGAAGACATGAGATGTGATCCCGGTCAGGGTTCTTGATCTTGCCAGATTGAGAAACCGTTTCCTCGCTCGTTCAATCGATGGGCGTGTTAGATATAGATTTTGTCGTGGTTGATCTTGTCTCGTCGATCTGCTTCTACCCGATGCTCGGGGTTCATCTCGTCTCCTCGATCTGCTTCTACCCGATGCTCGCGGTTGATCTCGTCTCCTCGATTTGCTTCTACCCAATGCCCGATCTCACGTGTATATATAGGAACCACGGGGTGGGAGCTAGCTAGAAAACGTGACCACTACGAAAGCCTAAACAAGATCGCGATGGGGAGTTGTATTCTGCGACGCACGGACAGAAATCCAACGAGGCTGTCGTTCGAAACCAGAAACGAACGACAGAAACATACGGACCGACATGAAAGAGAGTTCTGGCTGGCGCAGAGTCTTCGTCTTGTACGTGTTTGATATGGATGAAAATAGGCCGTTCGTCCGGCAACGCGGCATCAACTGGTCCGGCCCACACGACGGCCCACACGACGGCCCACACGTTCCTTCCGGCCCACACGCCCACACGTTTTTACCACATTTCTTCGTCCTTGAAACGCCAGAAAAGGGGATCAGGAAGTGCGCCGGCATCCTCGCCATCGAGGTCTGAGCTCGGGCGTGACGCGGCTGACGCTGGCGCTGGCAGTGTGTTCCTGTACGACGGTGGTCTTCAAGGGCCTGCCCGGCGGCGGGAGACGCGCGGGAGGTGCATTGGCGGCGGCTGCCTGGCCGGAGGGGCGTTTCTGGTAGCGGGAGACGCGCGCAGAACGATTGCTCGCGGCGGCGGCCAGGTCAGAGAGACGCAGAGGTGTTGCTCGCGGCTGGGACCTGGCCGACGGCGGGAGGTGCACGTAGTGGCGAGTCGGAAGTCGCGAGATGTGCGTGCGGAGGAAGGGCCGTCGGAGCGTGCCCCTGCAGATGCGCGCGGCCTGGAGCGCGCCCCACCCCTGCAGACGCGCGCGGCCTGGAGCGTCCGCCCCTGCAGACGCCGACGGCGCGGGCGCGGGTGTTCGTTCGTTCGATTTGCTCGCCGATGCCGACGGTGCGGGCGTTCATTCGGTTGTTTGGGAAAAGAAAGAGAACCAACCGGTGGGTGGCAGTTGCAGTATTATGCGAATTGGTGGGAGGGTAAAACGGTCCAATAAAAAGTTGGACGAAAATTTTGGCAGAAATCTTAGCTCCTTTATTATTACTAGCACTAAGAAAGTGCCCGTGCGATCTGACCGGGTAGATTTTCAAAATAGGTTTTATTTGATGGAGAATTTATCTACTCTATATGGCTTATCTCTTAAAACCAGTGCCAAGCCGTGGTGATCAAAGTTGATGCAACTTAACAATGGTCTTGTGAGGCAGGCCTTGCAGTGGTCATGTGAGTAGCTTCCTCGAAGTCACGGAAAAAGCATGGATGATGCTAGCAAATCGGTGATCTGCTCACATATTCTTGCGAACTTCTTTAGTAGGGCGGGTAGCTTTGGAGATCCCATTTTTGACTACAGTACAGTCAAAGTCAGCGGCTGAGTTTGCCTGTTCAAATCCAGCAAAAAACGAGTATCAATCTGTCCCAAGTGCGGACAGGAGAAGCCAGGTCGGATTACGACATTGAATTGAATTGAGTGGCCCCTTCCCTTCGCATCACAGCATCAACCCTGATCACCTCACTTTACGTCAATATTGGTGAGCATGCCACAAGATGTACGATTTGATTGGTTACTCAAGTGTCTAAGTGTTAGTTTCTTCTTATGATAGACTAAATAATACATTTTCTTTTCTTTGCATTTTGACTCACATGTCAATAAATTTTTATCTCACGTAATTATGAAAATAATTTGACTTATCAGGAAGTATTTTAATGGTTTTTTCTTTTATATAAATCATTTAATAAGTGAAAGGAATAATTAGATAATTCATGAAATATTGTTTGAGGAAAAATTCATTAATCTTCTAAAACTTGAAATATCTTGTTTAAATGTACTGTACTAATTTTTGTAAATTCTGACATCATTTACACATAAATAATTACAACTTTTTTCTTACAAAATGTTCTTCTGCATCGCAAATTTCATATATATAGCATAATCCTCCACATTTGCTGCAAACTCACTTATACTACAGACTCACGACCTAAAGATTTACGTGTAAATTAAGGAACAAAGAGCTCATTCGGAACCCATCAATCATCTGGAGTAGTAGTAACTTCAGCAAGGAGGATCACATCTATTTAAAATTTAGTGGTACAATCTATCGTACATAACCGTGTGTCAGTCTGTCCCTCATTCTCCCTTGAAATTTATCTAGAATCCACCGAAGCAAAAGAACAGCGGCAGCAACCGTCTCTTCTTCCTCCCTGAATTTCTTGCCCAAATCGCCAGCAGCAGGGCTCCGCCCCGATGACCTTCCACTCATGTCTAGATGGCTACCCACCAGCCGAAATCCACCCCCATCCTCTCTGCATCGCCTCGCCGCACGCCCACCTCTCTCCCTTACCAAGCCGACGGGCCCCCTCTCTCCCTCTCCTCTACCGGGGCACGCAGACGCCACATCGAGGGAGGACTGAGGAGAGGATAGGGGAGAAAAAAATCGGCGAGCAGAAGCCTATGCCTGGCTCCCAAGCGCAGCAGCCTAGGACAAGGGCCGGACGCACAGCGGCTGGGAGGCGGCCGTCCTCAGGCGAGGATGTGGGGTGGAGAATCCCCGGGAGAGAGAGAAAAAATGGGAGGGTAGGAGAGCAGGTTGGGATCCTTCTACAAGCCGGAGGACCAGGACCGCCGTCCCTTCCTCCGCGTCTCAATGGCGGAAGCCGCCCGTTCCGAAGAGGCGCGGCTCGCCCTCCATGGCCTGCCTCCTCAACATCGCGAAAGATGTAGCGCACCTACAGAGCGCCCACCTCTGTAACACGGACATATGCTCGACGCACACCTGCGCTCCTCCCAGCGAGCTCCACCTCCGCTCCTCTTCCTTCTGTGTGGCAAGGACGAAGCTGCCGACTACGGCTGAGCTAGGGCCACAGGGAATTGGACCGCATCTTAGAAAATCCGGGGACTGAATCGTCTGCATCCACCGCTTGGTCTCAGAAAAGTCAAGCCCCAAATCCTCTGCATCTATCGCCTTGGCCTCAGGAACAGCCGGGCGACTCGTCCTCATCCGCCTTGTTGTTAGACACCCCGCGGCACCATGAGCGGTGAAGCGCTTGGGCGCACCTTCCGCACCGGCCAATGGTCGATCTATTAGTCAGAAATCTCGATTGTAAACCCTGCTATCGATTCGGCAGGAGAAATCTCGATGGGAAACCCTAGCTATTTATTCGGCAGGAGGTAGTATGATCTTATAGAGGGGGCTACGAACGGATCTACTCCGTATCTTGAGGTGGAAGTTGGAGGCGAACGTGTTTATCTTGAACTCCTACAGACATCCTCAGCCCGTGTTGAGGAATCAGAAGAATAGATGGATGTATTCATGGATTCGGTGGCCTCCGCCCGTGTGGAGGAATCAGGGGAATCGATGGATTCGGTGGCCTCCTCCCCTGTTATTCCGTTTGACCGGTATGGTGGCACCGGTGCGGTATATGTATTTTGGTGGGAGGGCAAAACCGTTCAAAATAAAGTTGGACGAAAATTTTGGCAGAAACCTTAGCTCCTTTATTATTAGGTATAGACTAAAAAAAGGGCCTAAACACTCAAATGCATCATGATATGATCAGTGATGGCACTTCTCCTGCCTTGTGCCAACGAAAAAAGTGTTTACATTTTGTTCTATTCATGATGAACATGATTAAAAAAGCCATGGATGAGATGCTTAAAAGTTACTTTAAACATGCCTAGAAAAATATGCTTATGCATTACGAAGGATTGATTTACGTTATCAGAAGAGATAAAAAAATGGATAATAATTGTGTGATGCCAAAACTGAAATATATTAGTACAGAAATATTTTGAAATGATGGATCACTGCTAATCTTAGGAGGAATTAATGAATTAGCATCCTAGGATTAAATAGAAAATTCCAAAATATATCCAACTCAGCAAAAGTATCTCTCAAATTTAAATCATGGGTTTATGTTTGAAGTGTCAGTCAGATGAGGACCTGGACCAAACACAAAACTTAGCAAGAGTAATCTGTAAAATTATAAAGCAACTCAGTAGATGATTCAGGTCGTGAGCAACAAAGTTCTGTTAGATGGCGGAATGCTCCATCGCGATGCCCAATCTAAATCAGAGATTAGAAGGCGCGCATCAGTACGGTACAAAGGTATATAATGGGTCCAATATAAATCACACGCATCCATAGTTCCGTACACAATACACATTGCTGCTGATGTGCACAGTCGAATGTGAGTGTGGAGTAGGTGCACCAATTTGAAGATGAGCTGAGCCAGCCGAGCCGAGGCCCAAGTGGCCCAAGTCCAGCCTCAGCGACGAACCCTACCACGTGGTCCACGTCGCCTTCCTCGTTCCCTTCAACCCCCGCTAGCCGCCGCCGGAGTCCCAGCTCATGTCTCCTTCGACCTGTCCATCCCATCTTCATCCCTACATTCTCCGTGACCTCCTCGCCGCGGGGTGAATCCTCGACCTGGAGAGCTCGCGCCGCTCGCGGCCTTTCGTTGCCACCGGACTGGCGCAGGTGCGCCTCCTCCGACCGCCCCGCGCACCATGCGCCGCCCCGAGCGCGTCGCCCTCGCGCGCCTCCTCCACGATACGCGCGCCTCGTGAGCCAGCTGCGCTGGCCATCGCCAGCCTCTGTGCCGCGCGCGTCCTCGATGGCTGCACCTCGTGCGGCCGCCCGCCTCGGATCTGCGCATACACTTCCCTCTGTCTGCGCCTTCGATATTCGAATTCTCCGATTTCCCAAATTCTTTGGCCCGCGGAGCCTTTTTTTTCCTCATATTTCGCATACAATTCCCTCATCCGATTTCCCTTCTCTAATTCGCTTCCGATAGCTGGTTTTAGTATCCAAGGCAACTTGCTCGTAACCCCAAAACTTATGTATATAAATTGCTTGAACTCGGTTTATAAAAGCGATGTGGGACTATTGACACAAGAAATTACCTGTGCGTGAATGTGTTGGGCCGCAGCGGTAGCAAGAGATCGGCCCAGAGTTAGGTAAAGCAGGGCCGAGCGATCGATCGACGAACAGAGACAGAATTAAACGAACCGGTATAACGTGGCGTGGCAGTTATGCGGTAGTATGTATTTCGGTGGGAGGGCAAAACGGTCCAATAAAAAGCCTATACCTAATAATAAAGGAGCTAAGAGCATCTCCAGTCGCGTCCCCCAAACCGTCCCCCAAACCGCGCCGGATCGAGCGTTCGGGGGACGTGTTTTGTTCGTGCCGCGTTTGGGGGACGTCGCTCCCCAGCCGCGTCCCCCAAACGCCGCCCCCAAATGAATATTTGTGCACGAAAATAAAGGTTTTCATTCAATTTTTTGATTATATATTACAAAGTTTGAATGAAAACGGCTAGATTTCATCTAAACCTAGACTATCGACCGCCCGGCGGCGCGTTCGACGGCCCCGCCCGTCGTCGCCTCCCCTACGCCGCAGCCTCCTCCCCGCGCGCACCTCCTCTCCTTGCGTTCGGCGGTGGCCGGACGGTGCCGCTCCCGCCGATAGTCCTCCTCCGCCCTCCCTCGCCGGGCCGCCCGGAGGGAGAGCTCGACGGCGCGACGAATCCGCGCCTCTTCGCGGGCACGGGCGTCGTCCCGGAGCTTCTTCTCCGACTCGAAGGACTCGACGAGGGCGCGTTGCTGATCGGCCGTCTCGTCCGGGTGCGGGGCGTCGTCGTCGGACCAGTCGAACCCGTCGTCGTCGTCGTCCTCCACCTCGGTCTCCTCCGCCTCGGCCTCCTCCTCCATTGGCGCCTCCTCCTCCACATCTGTTGGCGCCTCCATCATCGCCGCCGCAAACGCGTCGGCCGCCGCAAACGCGTCGGCCGCCGCCAACTGCTCCGCCCGCCTCCCCCATAGCGCCGTAAGCGCCGACTCCCGCTGTCGACGCTCCTCCGCCGTCGCCTGCTGCTGGAGCTTGATCGACTCACGCCGCCGGCGCTCGATCGAGTCACGCTCGTTCACGGAACGGCGCGCCGCCGCTCATCGCGCCGGCGCCGGCGCTCGTCGCCCATCGTCGCTCCATCTCCTCCCGGTACCGGCGCCGTCGCGCCTCTTGTCCCGTCGAGGCGTCGAACGCCGCAACGGTGTCGCACCGTTGCTCCCCGCCACGCTGCCGCCGCCGCGGCCTCCTCGGCCGCGGAGGCGGGCGGAGAACGCCGCTAGATCCGCCGCCGCCGCGCCTCACGCCGCCGGCGGGCCTCCTCCTCGAGTGCCTCCTCGAGTGCCGCACGCCGGCCGGCTCGTCCAATGGAGGAGACGGCGGTGGAGGGAAGTGGCCATCGCCGGGCGGTTCGCCATTGCCACCGGTGACGGAGGAGACGGCCGTGGAGCGACGAGGGCCGTGTTTGATGCCGGCGGGGTGTGGCGGCTACCATTGATGAGCCGGGAGACCTTTTATAGACGCCGGCGTCGGGAAGAAAGCGCGGGAACGGACGAGAAGAGGCGGGAAGATCGCGCGGGAACGGCGGTGGCGTGCGAACGCCGGCCGACGCGTGGAGGCTGCGCAGCAGACCGACGAGACGTCTCGCCTGCCCTCCGTCGCCATTAAGGCAAAGATGCCGCCGCGCGCGGACAACTTCCGTCGCGAGGTAGGCGACGGTTAGGTTAAAATCAACCGTGCCGCCGACGCGTCGGCCCCGCGCCTCCTCGCCTCGCTTTCGCTGTGTCCCGCGTGCCCGGTGCGTCCCCTGTGGGACGGGGACGGGCTCGGGGCGCCGGACACCGTATAGGGGCGCGTCGGACAAAAAAGGGCTTTGGGGGACGCGGCTGGAACGCTTTTTTTTGTCCGGCGCGCCCCAAATCCCTTTGGGGGACGGTTTGGGGACGCGACTGGAGATGCTCTAAGGTTTCTGCCAAAATTTTCTGCTCTTGCCCCCTGCTGTGCTCACCCTCCTGCCTACGTGTGATGCCTCCAGCCGCCTCTTTGTGTCTCCTGGGCCCTCAGATGTCGTCCTGCCGCCTTGACCCGCAATGCTCCATCGCATTGACGGCGACAGTCACCGCGCAGTCGCCTCCTAGCCATGGTCTGGGCCGCTCTCCTCTGGGGCGGTCCATATCCACATAGTTGTCCTTCTTGTGGCCTTTGTCGCCAGGTCGCCATTGGCATACTCGTTGGGCCATGTCGCTTGCCCTAGAGCAAATCAGCTTGCCGTAGAACAGATCAGCAACCATTAGCGTGTAATAAAGCAGTCGTACCACATGATACATGCCACATGCAAAATAGACAGCTAATTAGGATTATACATGTACAGAGTGGTACCATCACGATCCATGGCAACCAGAGTAGTAGTACATCACAAGGACGTGTGTAGATGTAAGCTGAGGCTAACCAAACCAATGGCGGGCCCAGTTATGCTCTCCAGATCTGTTCCCCCAATTCTCCCCTCTTCCCAAGATCAACCACAAGTGCACCAAGCAATCTTCTCCAGATCTGTTCTCTCTCCACCTAATCACCTCCCAAACAACTTTGTCTGCCTGTAATCCTCAACCGACTCATCTTCCCTTGTCTAAAAAAAGCTTAGTTCTCATAGGCAAACGACCGTCAAAACGGCGGATCAGATAGTCGAACGTCAAGCGGCCGTGTCGCCCGTATGTATGATGCCAGGTTCCAGCGCCTTCACGACCAGGAGAAGCACCGTCAGCGACAGCCAAGACGACATCATGGCAGTTTGCTGCGAGAAGCACCGGCCACCCCCGACCCAACCTTAACTCCTTTATTATTAGGTATAGGCTAGGACAATGCCCGCGCGTTGCCGCGGAAAAGAAAAATATGTTAACTTAAAATAGAAAATAAAAATTACTCTAACAACTGCAGAATAAGCTAAAATTTTAAAGTTATGCATAAATAAGAAAGTTTTTAAGATGAATGCCGAAAAAGAACAACTGAGATCCTCCTCCTTCCTTGATACTAAAGCATTTGCACGGCATCATAATCAACACATGTGTCACCACGGGGCTATGATGATCTACATTTCTCCTAGTCGACATCTGCTAGCATTTTTATATAGCATCATCATAAATGATTGAAGTGCTCAAAAAATCAAGTTCAGCAAAACTTCCTTTGGGTCGGGAGATAAAAAAATCATTGGTGTTTGCATCTAGCTAGCATCACTGATTTTACCCGCAAGGTATTTATTTGGTTCCATATCAAGAACTTAGCACCAGCCCGATATGTTGATCTTATTCAATCACAGAATACGCATGGACACATATGCTGGCACAATCGGATGGAGATCCATTGATCAAGAGAATTTGTTGAGATTCATAATCAGAAATATAGTATAACAATTTCGAAATTTAGAATCAAAACTCCAGGGCACGGGCCAGTTGTGAGGATCTCCTCGTTGTCAATCTGGTCCCAGGCGCAAACTCAAGGTAGTCGGTGCAAGCGGTGGCTTTCCGGAGGCAGCCGAGGTGCTCGGCCAGGAGCATGTCGCTTGTGCCTACATCCAAATTTCAACAAAATCCCACATGCAAAATTAATCCAAAATATAACCTAACACATTATTGAATTAGTTTATCACACCAAATCTGATTCACCCGTACCTTCTACACAACAGCGTCTATCTATGCTGCAAAGTACAGAGCACGAAAGCAATGGATTGAAGAATATGGATCTTCTAGCTCATCTGAAATCAGCTCTAGTAAATATCTTCCTTCTTTGGATCTGCATCTGCAAACCAAATATCAACAACATGTTAATAGGATTGATATGATACTACTATCAACAACATGCACGCGAAGCACTTGGAAGTGAGACGGAAAGGAACTCGGAAGTTAAGCGTGCTAGTGTTGGAGTAGTGTGAGGATGGGTGACCGACCGGGAAGTTTGACCACGGGTAAGTAATTTGACTAGAGATTAAGTGTAGTTAGAGACTAATGGAAATATTAGAAATTCTGAGAAAAAAATGGGGAAAAAAATTTCTGCAGCCTTTAGTACCGGTTGGTGTTACAAACCGGTACCAAAGTTCTGCAGCCCCGCGGGCTCCTCCGTGCCCACGTGGAGGCACCTTTAGTACCGGTTTCTTACAAACCGGTACTAAATGTTGGAGGCTTTAGTACCGGATTGGAAGGGGGGTTTCTCTACTAGTGAAAATACTTGAAGGGGAAAATAAAGTGCTGACGGTAGAAAAACAGTTGTAGCTTGAATGTTCAATAGGCAAAATATGCTGAGACGTTTTGGTTCTGATAACTACACTATGGTTATTCTGAAAATAATGCAGAGAAATTACCATCAACGGCAAACAATACAACAATTGGAACCTACAGGTACACCGAATCATAAGGTAAATGAAGATGGAGCACAAAAGTCACTCCATCTAGCAAGTTACTCTCTTTCAAAAGATGGCAACTCAAGGTTACCAATCAAAACACCATGACAATTTACGGCTGTAGAGAAAAATAATGCTGGAACAGGGAAGGGGAACCGGGATAGATCTGACTGCCTATTATAACCAGCGACGTCATATTCCTCGAAAACGACCTTTTCCTGTGTATCCTTCATTAACTCTACGATGGAGTTATCTCACTTGCAGCTGAGAGCACCAACACCGTACCTACCTAGATATACAAAATGGAATTAAAAATAACATGCACGTTTTGAATTCTGACTCTAAGTGTTACTACCTGCGTAGTAAGGTAGGTAAATTATCAATACCAATATCGTGCAACAAGCCAACAAACATGTTAAAAACATCGACTAATTAACTGAACAGAGAAACAAATGATATAGCAGCAGCAAAGCTTTGAGTTCACCTCTCCAATATAATCCATAGGGGTTGATCCTGCAGAGTTTCTTAGACAGTCAGACCAAAGTTTACCGTGAGTAGTAATTGGAAGGGGAAAAACGAAACAAAAAAATTGGGAGGCAGCTTCTTGCTACCTACAATGAGAAAGGGAGGAAAACAACATGGCCATCACCACTAATCGTCCATGTGTGAAAGCATGCATATATGATGTAAGCAATCATCATTTCAGCAACGAAAGGAGAAAAATCGAAATCGATGAACTAAGTGTTGAATATATAAGCAAATATCCATATGAAATAATCCGTATAGGTAAATGATAAATCATGACTACGAAAATAGCAAATAACCTAATCATGCAGACTAGTAAGGTAGATGAACAGATCACATCTAAACAAGATAAACTGATCGCATCTACCACACAAACTAGAAGAAGAAACTCTAACAGAAACTGAAAGAGAGACGACCAGATCACATACTTCGCAGCAGCGTCGTTGTCGCCCATGTTGAGGTTGCCGAAGAAGTCGTTCAGATCCGGGAAGAAGTTGTCGGTGTGGAGGAACTCATCGTCCGATGACGATGTCGTGATGCCAGTAGTCACGCCGGAGCGCTCCCCAAAAACCTGATTGCCCCTCACCCGTACAGGTTCACGAGAGGCAGGGTTCCGGAGGCCTACTGTCCCAGCAGTCGGTGCACGCCACCGACAGACGGGATGAGGAAGACGAAGGCGGCGGCGCAATGAACTGGAAACAGGTAGTCGCGTATGCGTCTAGATACAGCGGCTAGGGTTGCGCAGGGTCTTATATAGTGGTAAAACGGCTGAGTAACGCGTCCGTTAATGACTCAAAATTGATTACACAATTAATTTCCCAAACAGCAAAAAGATGAGCTCGGCTCGGCGAGATTCCCGCAACCCGCGGCGCGTCGTGACGTGACGTGACGTGACGTGACGTGTCGTGACGAGGCGAGGCGGGCGGCGGAGGAGGAGGAGTGCGCGAGGGCTCTCTCTCTTCTCACTCACTTACTAGGACTAGAACAGCCCACCTTATATACCACTCCAACTCCCTCCCAACTAGCAATGTGGGACTAAACTTCAGCCCCCACTAGTGCAACCACTGATTATTGGAATGGGCCATGTGAGTTTCAGAATTTGATAATGGGCCATGGGCCAAAGGCCAAATGCCCAAAATTCCAGCAATCCCCCACAAACTCTCATTGGCACTCATCAATAAGTTTCCAGAACATTGTTTTATATACCGGTATGTCGTGGAGACTGTTAAGTTGAACTTCCACTTAAAGCTTCATATTACACTAGATTGCAACTTGGATAGTGGACTATGCCTTGAACTACAAGTTTTCTGCGCTCTAGCTTCATACAAAGCCTAGACCGATACTAGGCTGCCGCGAGGCTTCCTCGCGGTTTGTAGCTTATACGTCATACTCCAGGGTCTTTCATGAGTTTACTAGAGAGCACCCAACTCTCATAGATTGCGACGTTTAACAATCAGACTCATATAGGTGTGTTCTTCAAAAGATGTTCGCGAGGACAACATCTCTGCTAAAACAAGCCACTTAGGACACATTAAGATAATTATCAACCTGCCATGCAGATTAGGAGAGTATTGCATCTTACGGAGTGGTAAAATTGCTATAGGGATATATATACTCTCCTCCCAGCTGACCAACAGCTTGTCTCCCAGCTTTAATTCACGGGATCTCCGATCACATAAAGTGGGTTACCACCGTGGGCAGCTCATAATGTGGGTCTCATACCCATCTCCCTCGATGCATTTTCTATCACATTTCGTGATAGTCCCTTTGTGAAGGGGTCTCGCTGGGTTTCTAGACGTATGGATATAATACAACGCTATAACTCCGGAGTTTCTCATTTTCCTGACAGTTTTCGAGTCTCCTCTTCACATGCCTTGATGACTTCATAGTATCCTTAGAACTGTTTACTTTGACGATCACGGTTTGATTATCACGAGTTCATAGGAATAGCGGGTATTGGTTTCTCAACCACAGGTAAGTCCATCAAGAGCTCACGAAGCCACTCTGCTTCAACAGTGGCTGTGTCTAATGCTGTGAGTTCTGCTTCCATAGTTGACCTCGTAATGATGGTCTGCTTGCAAGACTTCCAGAAAACAGCGCCACCTCCAAGTGTAAATAAATAATCACTTGTGGCCTTAGTCTCATCAGCATCAGATATCCAATTTGCATCACTATAACCCTCAAGTACCCTTGGATACCCAGTATAGTGAATGCCATAACTCGCAGTGCCTTTCAAATAGCGCAAAACTCTCTCAAGAGCATGCCAATGAACATCTCCAGGTTTAGACACAAAACGGCTGAGTTTACTTACAGCAAAGGAGATGTCAGGCCTCGTGGCGCTGGCTAAATACATAAGCGAGCCAATGATTTGTGAATATCGCAATTGATCTCTAGCAATTCTTTTATTCTTACGAATTATCACACTAGGATCATAAGGCGTTGGAGAAGATTTGCAGACGCTATACCCGAAGCGACTCAGGATCTTTTCCACATAGTGGGACTGAAGCAATGTAATCCCACCATTGTCATCCTTCAGCAGCTTAATGTTTAAGATCACATCGCCTACTCCCAAGTCCTTCATCTCAAAACAACGAGATAGGAACTCCTTGACCTCCTTAATTACAGTAAGGCTGGTCCCGAATATCAATATGTCATCGACATAGAGACAAAGAATAACTCCCTCGCCCCCACCATGGCGATAGTATACACACTTGTCAGATTCATTTACAACAAAGCCTTCAGCGGTTAAAGTTCTTTCAAACTTCTCATGCCACTGCTTAGGTGCTTGCTTAAGCCCATACAACGACTTTAGTAATTTACACACCTTTCCTTCTTGACCATCTACTACAAATCCATCAGGCTGCTCCATATAAATTTCCTCTTCAAGCTCTCCATTTAGGAAAGGAGTCTTAACATCCATTTGATGAACGAGAAGACCATGTGAGGAAGCCAAGGATAGTAGCACTCGAATGTTGGTCAATACGGCAACAGTGAGTATGTATCAAAGAAATCTTCACCTTCTTTACGGGTATAACCCTTGGCCACAAGACATGCCTTGTACTTTTCAATAGTACCATCAGACCTAAGCTTTTTCTTGAACACCCACTTGCATCCTACAGGTTTGCACCCATAAGGACGATCAGTAACCTCCCAAGTTCCATTAGCTAAGATGGAATCCATCTCGCTACAGACAGCTTCCTTCCGAGTAGTCGGCATCCCGAGATGCATAGGCTTACGAGATAGAAGTGGGAGTATCATCCACGAGGTACACAATGAAATCATGTCCAAAGGACTTTGCGATCCTCTGTCTCTTGCTCCTTTTGGGAGCTTCATTGTCATCCTCCACGGGATTCTCAAAGTGTTCTATAGCCATGGTAGGTTCAGGAAATAATTCCTGAGTAGATGAACTGGGCATCTCCTGAATTGATGAGCTAGACGTTTCTTTCATAGAAAAGATGTCCTCAAAGAAAGTCGCATCATTCAACTCCATAATTGTACCAACATGCATGTCGGATACCTCAGATTTTACTATCAAAAATCTGTAGACAATGCTATGAAATGCATATCCCAGAAGAACACAATCCAGGGTTTTTGGTCCAAGCTTGCGCTTCTTGGGTATCGGCACATTTACTTTCGCCATACAGCCCCAAGTTCGTAGGTAAGAGAGTTTCAGTCTTTTCCTTTCCCATTCCTCAAACGGGGTAATGGTTTTGTTCTTTGTGGGAACACGGTTTAGGACATGACATGCAGTCAATATCGCCTCCTGATACGTCCATTTTGCATCACTATTTTATATCATAATTTACTGTTATTCATTGATATATTTCATATTTAGGAATGATACTTATGTTATTTCATCTATTTTGAATGTTTCATGATCATTGGAGAATCGCGCACCGGAGTCAGGATTCTGCTGGAAAAAACACCGTCAGAATGCAATATTTCGGAAGATCAACAATTGACGGGAATTATACTGAAAATCCTATTTTTCCAGAAGACGGAGGTAGCCAAAAGGAGGAGCCGAGGAGGGCCGCCATGGGCCCCCCTCATAGGCCGGCGCGGGCCCCTGCCCCGGCCGCGCCGCCATGTGGGGAGGGGGCCCACAGCCCCTCTCGGCCTCCTCTCCTTCGCGTACTTCTTCGTCCCGGAAACCTAAGCTCCGGAGGATAGTCGCGAAGAGTCACAGCCGCCTGCGCGGGCGGAAAACACCAGAGAGAAAAGAGCTCTCCGGCAGGCTGAAATCCGCCGGGGAAATTCCCTCCCGGAGGGGGAAATCGACGCCATCGTCATCGTCATCGAGCTGGACATCATCTCCATCATCATCACCGCCATCTTCACCGCTGCACCTCGTCACCGCTGTAACAATTAGGGTTGGATCTTGATTGTTTGATAGGGAAACTCTCCCGGTATTGATTTCTACTTGTTATTGATGCTATTGAGTGAAACCATTGAAATAAGGTTTATGTTCAGATTGTTATTCATCATCATATCACCTCTGATCATGTTCCATATGATGTCTCGTGAGTAGTTCGTTTAGTTCTTGAGGACATGGGTGAAGTCCAAATGTTAGTAGTGAATTATGTTGGTTAGTATTCAATGTTATGATATTTAAGTTGTGGTGTTATTCTTCTAGTGGTGTCATGTGAACGTCGACTACATGATACTTCACCATTTATGGGCCTAGGGGAATACATCTTGTATTCGTTTGCTAATTGCGGGGTTGCCGGAGTGACGGAAACCTAAACCCCCGTTGGTATATCGATGCGGGAGGGATAGCGGGATCTCGAGTTTAAGGTCTGTGGTTAGATTTATCTTAATTACTTTCTTGTATTTGCGGATGCTTGCAAGGGGTATAATCACAAGTATGTATTAGTCCTAGGAAGGGCGGTGCATTAGCATAGGTTCACCCACACAACACTTATCAAAACAATGAAGATTAATCAGATATATGAAGCGAAAGCACTAGACTAAATTCCCGTGTGTCCTCAAGAACATTTGGTCATTATAAGCAAACAAACCGGCTTGTCCTTTGTGCTAAAAAGGATTGGGCCACTCGCTACAATTATTACTCTCGCATTTTACTTACTTGTACTTTATTCATCTGTTATACTAAAACCCCCTGAATACTTGTCACGTGAGCATTTACGAGTGAATCCTTCATCGAAACTGCTTGTCAACACCTTCGGCTCCTCGTTGGGTTCGACACTCTTATTTATCGAAAGTACTGCGATACACCCCCTATACTTGTGGGTCATCAAGACTATTTTCTGGCGCCGTTGCCGGGGAGTGAAGCGCTATTGGTAAGTGGAATTGGTAAGGGAAACCTTTATTGTACGTGCTGTTTTTATTTCTGCCTCGTTGCTATAATTCATTATGGAGGGGTCTTCTCTTGAATTCCTCTTTGGAAAATCTACTACTACTGCAAAGGTAGTGGATGAGGCGCCAGTGAGAAAGAGGTTCCATACAAAATACCTATGAAAATTATTGAACATGTTGTGGATAACCGCTATGAAGGGGATGGAACTGTCCATCCTGGTGATCATTTACTGTTTTTACATGAATTATGCGGGTTATTCAAATGTGCATGTATCGCTATGGATAAAGTTAGGAAGAAACTATTCTCTATATCGCTGTCTGGTAAAGCAGCGCACTGGTATAAATTACTGAAGAATAGGGATTCTCTTGATTGGGAGGACATTGTGCCTTTATTTTATTCCAAATTCTATCCTCCAAGTGAAATTCACAAAGATCGGAACCGCATATATAGTTTCTGGCCTCATGATGGAGAGAGTATTGCCCAAGCTTGGGGGAGATTGAAGTCTTTAATGCTCAAATGCCCCATTCATGAGCTTCCTGGTAATATTATTATTGATAATTTCTATGCAAGACTGTCTTTTCAAGATAAGACTTTGTTGGATACTTCTTGTTCTCGGATCATTTACACGCAACAAAGAAGAATTTAAAAGGGACCTTCTTGATCGGATCCAGGAGAATACTGAAGGATGGGAGAACGACAAAGATAGAGAGTCAGGTATAAACTATGATTATAAATGCATTGAAGTTTTTATGGATACTGATAAATTTCATAATATGAGTGCTACTTATGGTCTTGATTCTCAAGTCGTTGCAAACTTTTATAAAGCTTTTTCCTCTCACTTTGAATTGCCTAGGAAGAATTTTGATAAGTATCATGAACCATATAAAGATAAAATTGATTCATCTATAAATAAATGTGCTATAATTGAAACCGTTGATCATATTCTTCCCGAAGCTTATATTGAAAAAACTCCTTTCCCTGCTAAAATGAAGGAGTACTCGTTATATCTAGTGCGGTTAATAAAAGTGCAAAGAAACCTATAGAACCCGAAGAACAAATAAAGGTTGAACTTCGCTGTTGCAATAGTTAAAGATCTTGTGACTGAAAATGTAGAAGATGGTCATATTATTTTCCGTGAAGATGCTTCTAATATTGTTTCGCATCCTAATAAGTCTAGGAAAGCCGGTGTTCCTATGCTCTCTGTTAGAATTGGTGATCATTGTTATTATGGTTTATGTGACATTGGTGCAAGTATTAGTGCCATTCCTTATGAGCTTTATACGGAGATCATGCATGAAATTGGTGAAGGAGATATGCCCTAGAGGCAATAATAAAAGTGGTTATTATTTATATCTCTATGTTTATGATAAATGTTTATATGTCATGCTATAATTGTATTAACCGAAGCATTAATACATGTGTGATATGTAGACAACAAGAAGTCCCTAGTATGCCTCTTAAACTAGCTTGTTGATTAATGGATGATTAGTTTCATAATCATGAACATTGGATGTTATTAATAACAAGGTTATGTCATTATATGAATGATGTAATGGACACACCCAATTAAGCGTAGCATAAGATCTCATCATTAAGTTATTTGCTATAAGCTTTCGATACATAGTTACCTAGTCCTTATGACCATGAGATCATGTAAATCACTTATACCGGAAAGGTACTTTGATTACACCAAACACCACTGCGTAAATGGGTGGCTATAAAGGTGGGATTAAGTATCCGGAAAGTATGAGTTGAGGCATATGGATCAACAGTGGGATTTGTCCATCCCGATGACGGATAGATATACTCTGGGCCCTCTCGGTGGAATGTCGTCTAATGTCTTGCAAGCATATGAATGAGTTCATAAGAGACCACATACCACGGTACGAGTAAAGAGTACTTGTCAGGAAACGAGGTTGAACAAGGTATGGAGTTATACCGAAGATCAAACCTTGGACAAGTAAAATATCGCGTGACAAAAGGAATTGGTATCGTATGTGAATGGTTCATTCGATCACTAAAGTCATCGTTGAATATGTGGGAGCCATTATGGATCTCCAGATCCCGCTATTGGTTATTGGTCGGAGTGAGTACTCAACCATGTCCGCATAGTTCACGAACCGTAGGGTGACACACTTAAAGTTGGATGTTGAAATGGTAGTTCTTGAATATGGAATGGAGTTGGAGTATTTGTTCGAAGTCCCGGATGTGATCCCGGACATCACGAGGAGTTCCGGAATGGTCCGGAGAATAAGATTCATATATAGGATGTCATTTTATGTGAAATAAAATGTCGCGGAAGGATCTATGGAAGGTTCTAGAAGGTTCTAGAAAAGTCCGGAAGAAACCACCAAGGAAGGTGGAGTCCACATGGGACTCCACCTCCATGGCCGGCCAACCCTAGTGGGGGAGGAGTCCCAAGTGGACTCCCCTTAGGGGCCGGCCACCCCCCACATGGGAGGTGGAAATCCCACCTTTGGGTGGGAGTCCTAGTTGGGCTAGGTTTCATCTCTTATGGAAGGTTTTTGGTTCGGGTCTTATTCGAAGACTTGGACACCAACCCTTGGGGATCCACCTATATAATGAGGGGCCAAGGGAGGGGGCCGGCCACCCCAAGACCACAAGCTGGCCGCCCCCCATAGAGTGGCCGGCCACCCCTCCCAAACCCTAGCCGCCCCTTCTCCTCCATATAGTCCGCGTAGTTTAGCGAAGCTCCGCCGGACTTCTTCACCGCCACCGACACCACGCCGTCGTGCCGTCGGATTCAAGAGGAGCTACTACTTCCGCTGCCCGCTGGAACGGGGAGGTGGACGTCGTCTTCATCAACAACCGAACGTGTGACCGAGTACGGAGGTGCTGCCCGTTCGTGGCGCAGGAACCGATCGTGATCAAGATCTTCTACGCGCTTTTGCAAGCGGCAAGTGAACGTCTACCGCAGCAACAAGAGCCTCACCTTGTAGGCTTTGGAATCTCTTCAAGGGTGAGACTCGATACCCTCTCGTTACTACCGTCTTCTAGATTGCATCTTGGCTTGGATTGCGTGTTCGCGGTAGGAAAATTTTTGTTTTCTATGCAACGTTATCCTACGAGTGGTATCAGAGCCGTGTCTATGCATAGATGGTTGTACGAGTAGAACACAATGGTTTGTGGGCGTTGATGCTCTTGTTATCTTTAGTTGAGTACTTTGCATCTTTATGGCATAGTGGGATGAAGCGGCTCGGACTAACTTTACATGACCGCGTTCATGAGACTTGTTCCTCGTTCGACATGCAACTTGTATTGCATAAGAGGCTTTGCGGGTGTCTGTCTCTCCTACTATAGTAAAGATTCAATTTACTCTTCTATTGACAACATTAGTATCAACGTTGTGGTTCATGTTCGTAGGTAGATAAGATCTATATCGAAAACCCTAAACCACGTAAAATATGTGATACGTCTCCAACGTATCGATAATTTCTTGTGTTCCATGCCACATTATTGATGTTATCTACATGTTTTATGCACACTTTATGTCATATTCGTGCATTTTCTGGAACTAACCTATTAACAAGATGCCGAAGTGCCGCTTCGTTGTTCTACTGTTTTTGGTTTCGAAATCCTAGTAAAGAAATATTCTCGGAATTGGACGAAATAAAAGCCCGGAGGCCTATTTTCTCACGAAGCTTCCGAAGTCCGAAGACGAAACGAAGTGGGGCCACGGGGAGCCAAACCCTAGGGCGGCGCGCCCCCCTTGGCCGCGCCGCCTCGTCATCCGGGGCCCCCGTGCCCCCTCTCGACTTGCCCTTCCGCCTACTTAAAGCCTCCGTGACGAAACTTCCAGTCATCGAGAGCCACGATACGGAAAACCTTACCGAGACGCCGTCGCCGCCGATCCCATCTCGGGGATCCCGGAGATCGCCTCCGGCACCCTCGCCGGAGAGGGGAATCATCTCCCGGAGGACTCTACACCGCCATGGTCGCCTCCGGAGTGATGAGTGAGTAGTCTACCCCTGGACTATGGGTCCATAGCAGTAGCTAGATGGTTGTCTTCTCCCCATTGTGCTATCATTGTCGGATCTTGTGAGCTGCCTATCATGATCAAGATCATCTATATGTAATTCTATATGTTGCGTTTGTTGGGATCCGATGAATAGAGAATACTTGTTATGTTGATTATCAAAGTTATGCTTATGTGTTGTTTATGATCTTGCATGCTCTCCATTACTAGTAGATGCTCTGGCCAAGTAAATGCTTTTAACTCCAAGAGGGAGTACTTATGCTCGATAGTGGGTTCATGCCTGCATTGACACCTGGACGATGCGATGTAAAGTTCTAAGGTTGTGTTGTCTTGTTGCCACTAGGGATAAAACATTGATGCTATGTCTAAGGATGTAGTTGTTGATTACATTACGCACCATACTTAATGCAATTGTCTGTTGCTTGCAACTTAATACCGGAGGGGTTCGGATGATAACTCTGAAGGTGGACTTTTTAGGCATAGATGCGGTTGGATGGCGGTCTATGTACTTTGTCGTAATGCCCAATTAAATCTCACTATACTCATCATGATATGTATGTGCATTGTCATGCTCTCTTTATTTGTCAATTGCCCAACTGTAATTTGTTCACCCAACATGCTCGTTCGTCTTATGGGAGAGACACCTCTAGTGAACTGTGGACCCCGGTCCAATTCTCTTTACTCGAAATACAATCTATCGCAATACTTGTTTTTACTGTTTTCTCTGCAAACAATCATCTTCCACACAATATGGTTAATCCTTTGTTACAGCAAGCCGGTGAGATTGACAACCTCACTCGTTTCGTTGGGGCAAAGTACTTTGGTTGTGTTGTGCAGGTTCCACGTTGGCGCCGGAATCTCCGGTGTTGCGCCGCACTACATCCCGCCGCCATCAACCTTCAACGTGCTTCTTGGCTCCTCCTGGTTCGATAAACCTTGGTTTCTTTCTCGAGGGAAAACTTGCTGCTGTGCGCATCATACCTTCCTCTTGGGGTTGCCCAACGAACGTGTGAAATACACGCCATCAAGCATATTTTCCGGCGCCGTTGCCGGGAGATCAAGACACGCTGCAAGGGAGTCTCCACTTCTCAATCTCTTTACTTTGTTTTTGTCTTGCTTAGTTTTATTTACTACTTTGTTTGCTGCACTAAATCAAAATACAAAAAAATTAGTTGCTAGTTTTACTTTATTTGCTATCTTGTTTGCTATATCAAAAAACACAAAAAAATTAGTTTACTTGCATTTACTTTATCTAGTTTACTCTATTTTCTTACACTCTATATTAAAAATACAAAAAAAAATTAGTTACTTTTGTTACCATGTCTAGCTCTGAACCTGTTACTTCTTCGCCTGAAGAATTAGTCTTCACTTTTAAACAAGGGGATGAGGAGAGTTTTAAGGATGCCTGGTCTAGAATTTTTACTTCTTATCGTAAAACTGAACCTCAAATGACTCTAAGTTTGCTCCTTAGCAATTTTTATTTTGGTCTTATGGTTCGCTATAGATATGCTTTGGATACTTTAGTGGGAGGAGATTTCCTTCATTGCAATGGGGATCAAGCTTTTAATGCCATAAAGAAGTTGGTTGCATCATATGATTCAGCTAATAACTTTGATTCAATCCTCACTAGCATATATAGTAGATTAAATACTCGGAGATAAGTACATCTCGCTTGAATGATAACTATTGCCACGTTCGTAATCGTCTTGAACAAGTTTTAGTGAACTCTAAACTCTCATTGTGGGATCCCGCTGTTAAAATTGTTATCGGTGATCGAACCCTCCATGCCTACTCGTGATATTATGTATGAATTTTGCCTTATGCCCGAAAGTATTTATAAATCTTTGAAACTTTGGGGAGTTGAGGAAGGAGGAGAAGAGATAACTCTCATTGATAACTCTACTATAATCCCTAAAGGAATAGCCGCAGGTGTGCATACAACTATTTGTGGAAGAACAATATCTATTGATTATCTTGTTATTGAAACAGGAAAACTCACACTCGGAAGATCCCTGCTGAAACTATTGGGAGCAGTCATTGATGTTGGAGAAGGCACTTTGAAATTCACCTCTATACCGGGAGAAACTCGTATATTTCCTAAACCAAAGGGAAAGAAAAACAATAAGAAAGGTAAGGGTAAAGCCCAAGGTAATGTTGATGCTTCACCCTTGATAATACTTGATACACACTTTCTGCGCCTAGCTGAAAGACGTTAAAGAAAAGCGCTTATGGGAGACAACCCATGTTTTTACCTACAGTACTTTGTTTTTATTTTGTGTCTTGGAAGTTGTTTACTACTGTAGCAACCTCTCCTTATCTTAGTTTTGAGTTTTGTTGTGCCAAGTTAAGCCGTTGATAGAAAAGTAAGTACTAGATTTGGATTACTGCGCAGTTCCAGATTTCTTTGCTGTCACGAATCTGGGTCCACCTCCCTGTAGGTAGCTCAGAAAATTACGCCAATTTACGAGCATGATCCTCAGATATGTACGCAACTTTCATTCAATTTGAGCATTTTCGTTTGAGCAAGTCTGGTGCCATTTTAAAATTCGTCAATACGAACTGTTCTGTTTTGACAGATTCTGCCTTTTATTTCGCATTGCCTCTTTCGCTATGTTGGATGAATTTCTTTGATCCACTAATGTCCAGTAGCATTATGCAATGTCCAGAAGTGTTAAGAATGATTGTGTCACCTCTGAATATGTCAATTTATATTGTGCACTAACCCTCTAATGAATTGTTTCGAGTTTGGTGTGGAGGAAGTTTTCAAGGATCAAGAGAGGAGTATGATGCAATATGATCAAGGAGAGTGAAAGCTCTAAGCTTGGGGATGCACCCGGTGGTTCACCCCTGCATATATCAAGAAGACTCAAGCGTCTAAGCTTGGGGATGCCCAAGGCATCCCCTTCTTCATCGACAAATTATCGAGTTCCTCCCCCGAAACTATATTTTTATTCGGCCACATCTTATGTGCTTTTTCTTGGAGCGTCGGTTTGTTTTTGTTTTTGTTTTGTTTGAATAAAATGGATCCTAGCATTCACTTTATGGGAGAGATACACGCTCCGCTGTAGCATATGGACAAATATGTCCTTGGTTTCTACTCATAGTATTCATGGCGAAGTTTCTCCTTCGTTAAATTGTTATATGGTTGGAATTGGAAAATGATACATGTAGTAATTGCTATAAATGTCTTGGGTAATGTGATACTTGGCAATTGTTGTGCTCATGTTTAAGCTCTTGCATCATATGCTTTGCACCTATTAATGAAGAAATACATAGAGCATGCTAAAATTTGGTTTGCATATTTGGTTTCTCTAAGGTCTAGATAATTTCTAGTATTGAGTTTGAACAACAAGGAAGACGGTGTAGAGTCTTATAATGTTTACAATATGTCTTTTATGTGAGTTTTGCTGTACCGTTCATCCTTGTGTTTGTTTCAAATAACCTTGCTAGCCTAAACCTTGTATCGAGAGGGAATACTTCTCATGCATCCAAAATACTTGAGCCAACCACTATGCCATTTGTGTCCACCATACCTACCTACTACATGGTATTTTCCCGCCATTCCAAAGTAAATTGCTTGAGTGCTACCTTTAAAATTCCATCATTCACCTTTGCAATATATAGCTCATGGGACAAAATAGCCTTAAAAACTATTGTAGTATTGAATATGTAATTATGCACTTTATCTCTTATTAAGTTGCTTGTTGTGCGATAACCATGTTTACTCGGGGAACGCCATCAACTCATTGTTGAATTTCATGTGAGTTGCTATGCATGTTCGTCTTGTCCGAAGTAAGGGCGATCTACACCGAGTTGAATGGTTTGAGCATGCATATTGTGAGAGAAGAACATTGGGCCGCTAACTAAAGCCATGATTCATGGTGGAAGTTTCAGTTTTGGACAAATATCCTCAAATCTCTAATGAGAAAAGAATTAATTGTTGTCAAATGCTTAAAGCATTAAAAGAGGAGTCCATTATCTCGTTGTCTATGTTGTCCCGGTATGGATGTCTAAGTTGAGAATAATCAAAAGCGAGAAATCCAAATGCGAGCTTTCTCCTTAGACCTTTGTACAGTGCGGCATAGAGGTACCCCTTTGTGAAACTTGGTTAAAGCATATGTATTGCGGTGATAATCCAGGTAGTCCAAGCTAATTAGGACAAGGTGCGAGCACTATTAGTACACTATGCATGAGGCTTGCAACTTATAAGATATAATTTACATGATGCATATGCTTTATTACTACCGTTGACAAAATTGTTTCATGTTTTCAAAATCAAAGCTCTAGCACAAATATAGCAATCGATGCTTTTCCTCTATGAGGACCATTCTTTTACTTTCAATGTTGAGTCAGCTCACCTATTTCTCTCCACCTCAAGAAGCAAACACTTGTGTGAACCGTGCATTGATTCCTACATACTTGCTTATTGCACTTATTATATTACTCTATGTTGACAATATCCATGAGATATACATGTTACAAGTTGAAAGCAACCGCTGAAACTTAATCTTCTTTTGTGTTGCTTCAATACCTTTACTTTGAATTATTGCTTCATGAGTTAACTCTTATGCAAGACTTATTGATGCTTGTCTTGAAGTGCTATTCATGAAAAGTCTTTGCTTTATGATTCACTTGTTTACCCATGTCATATACATTGTTTTGATCGCTGCATTCTCTACATATGCTTTACAAATAGTATGATCAAGTTTATGATGGCATGTCACTCCAGAAATTATCTTTGTTATCGTTTTTACCTGCTCGGGACGAGCAGTAACTAAGCTTGGGGATGCTGATACGTCTCCAACGTATCGATAATTTCTTGTGTTCCATGCCACATTATTGATGTTATCTACATGTTTTATGCACACTTTATGTCATATTCATGCATTTTCTCGGAACTAACCTATTAACAAGATGCCGAAGTGCCGATTGCTCGTTTTCTGCTGTTTTGGTTTCAGAAATCCTAGTAAAGAAATATTCTCGGAATTGGACGAAATAAAAGCCCGGAGGCCTATTTTCTCACGAAGCTTCCGTAAGTCCGAAGACGAAACGAAGTGGGGCCACGGGGAGCCAAACCCTAGGGCGGCGCGCCCCCCTTGGCCGCGCCGCCCTGTCATCCGGGGCCCCCGTGCCCCCTCTCGACTTGCCCTTCCGCCTACTTAAAGCCTCCGTGACGAAACTTCCAGCACCGAGAGCCACGATACGGAAAACCTTACCGAGACGCCGTCGCCGCCGATCCCATCTCGGGGATCCCGGAGATCGCCTCCGGCACCCCGCCGGAGAGGGGAATCATCTCCCGGAGGACTCTACACCGCCATGGTCGCCTCCGGAGTGATGAGTGAGTAGTCTACCCCTGGACTATGGGTCCATAGCAGTAGCTAGATGGTTGTCTTCTCCCCATTGTGCTATCATTGTCGGATCTTGTGAGCTGCCTATCATGATCAAGATCATCTATATGTAATTCTATATGTTGCGTTTGTTGGGATCCGATGAATAGAGAATACTTGTTATGTTGATTATCAAAGTTATGCTTATGTGTTGTTTATGATCTTGCATGCTCTCCGTTACTAGTAGATGCTCCGGCCAAGTAGATGCTTTTAACTCCAAGAGGGAGTACTTATGCTCGATAGTGGGTTCATGCCCGCATTGACACCGGGACAGATGACGAAAAGTTCTAAGGTTGTGTTGTGCTGTTGCCACTAGGGATAAAACATTGATGCTATGTCTAAGGATGTAGTTGTTGATTACATTACGCACCATACTTAATGCAATTGTCTCGTTGCTTGCAACTTAATACCGGAGGGGGTTCGGATGATAACCTCGAAGGTGGACTTTTTAGGCATAGATGCAGTTGGATGGCGGTCTATGTACTTTGTCGTAATGCCCAATTAAATCTCACTATACTCATCATGATATGTATGTGCATTGTCATGCTCTCTTTATTTGTCAATTGCCCAACCGTAATTTGTTCACCCAACATGTCTGTTCGTCTTATGGGAGAGACACCTCTAGTGAACTCGTGGACCCCGGTCCAATTCTCTTTACTCGAAATACAATCTACTGCAATACTTGTTTTTACTGTTTTCTCTGCAAACAATCATCTTCCACACAATACGGTTAATCCTTTGTTACAGCAAGCTTCGGTGAGATTGACAACCTCACCGTTTCGTTGGGGCAAAGTACTTTGGTTGTGTTGTGCAGGTTCCACGTTGGCGCCGGAATCTCCGGTGTTGCGCCGCACTACATCCCGCCGCCATCAACCTTCAACGTGCTTCTTGGCTCCTCCTGGTTCGATAAACCTTGGTTTCTTTCCGAGGGAAAACTTGCTCGCTGTGCGCATCATACCTTCCTCTTGGGGTTGCCCAACGAACGTGTGAAATACACGCCATCAAGCATATTTTCCGGCGCTCGTTGTCGGGGAGATCAAGACACGCTGCAAGGGAGTCTCCACTTCTCAATCTCTTTACTTTGTTTTTGTCTTGCTTTAGTTTTATTTACTACTTTGTTTGCTGCACTAAATCAAAATACAAAAAAATTAGTTGCTAGTTTTACTTTATTTGCTATCTTGTTTGCTATATCAAAAACACAAAAAAATTAGTTTACTTGCATTTACTTTATCTAGTTTACTTTATTGTCTTGCACTCTATATTAAAAATACAAAAAAAATTTAGTTACTTTTGTTACCATGTCTAGCTCGAACCCGTTACTTCTTCGCCTGAAGAATTAGTCTTCACTTTTAAACAAGGGGATGAGGAGAGTTTTAAGGATGCTTGGTCTAGAATTTTTACTTCTTATCGTAAAACTCGAACCTCAAATGACTCTAAGTTTGCTCCTTAGTAATTTTTATTTTGGTCTTATGGTTCGCTATAGATATGCTTTGGATACTTTAGTGGGAGGAGATTTCCTTCATTGCAATGGGGATCAAGCTTTTAATGCCATAAAGAAGTTGGTTGCATCATATGATTCAGCTAATAACTTTGATTCACTCCTCACTAGCATATATAGTAGATTAAATACTCTGGAGATAAGTACATCTCGCTTGAATGATAACTATTGCCACGTTCGTAATCGTCTTGAACAAGTTTTAGTGAACTCTAAACTCTCATTGTGGGATCCCGTCTGTTAAAATTGTTATCGGTGATCGAACCCTCCATGCCTACTGTGATATTATGTATGAATTTTGCCTTATGCCTGAAAGTATTTATAAATCTTTGAAACTTTGGGGAGTTGAGGAAGGAGGAGAAGAGATAACTCTCATTGATAACTCTACTATAATCCTAAAGGAATAGCCGCAGGTGTGCATACAACTATTTGTGGAAGAACAATATCTATTGATTATCTTGTTATTGAAACAGGAAAACTCACACTTGGAAGATCCCCGCTGAAACTATTGGGAGCAAGTCATTGATGTTGGAGAAGGCACTTTGAAATTCACCTCTATACCGGGAGAAACTCGTATATTTCCTAAACCAAAGGGAAAGAAAAACAATAAGAAAGGTAAGGGTAAAGCCCAAGGTAATGTTGATGCTTCACCCCTTGATAATACTTGATACACACTTTCTGCGCCTAGCTGAAAGGCGTTAAAGAAAAGCGCTTATGGGAGACAACCCATGTTTTTACCTACAGTACTTTGTTTTTATTTTGTGTCTTGGAAGTTGTTTACTACTGTAGCAACCTCTCCTTATCTTAGTTTTGAGTTTTGTTGTGCCAAGTTAAGCCGTTGATAGAAAAGTAAGTACTAGATTTGGATTACTGCGCAGTTCCAGATTTCTTTGCTGTCACGAATCTGGGTCCACCTCCCTGTAGGTAGCTCAGAAAATTATGCCAATTTACGAGCATGATCCTCAGATATGTACGCAACTTTCATTCAATTTGAGCATTTTCGTTTGAGCAAGTCTGGTGCCATTTTAAAATTCGTCAATACGAACTGTTCTGTTTTGACAGATTCTGCCTTTTATTTCGCATTGCCTCTTTCGCTATGTTGGATGAATTTCTTTGATCCACTAATGTCCAGTAGCATTATGCAATGTCCAGAAGTGTTAAGAATGATTGTGTCACCTCTGAATATGTCAATTTATATTGTGCACTAACCCTCTAATGAGTTGTTTCGAGTTTGGTGTGGAGGAAGTTTTCAAGGATCAAGAGAGGAGTATGATGCAACATGATCAAGGAGAGTGAAAGCTCTAAGCTTGGGGATGCACCCGGTGGTTCACCCCTGCATATATCAAGAAGACTCAAGCGTCTAAGCTTGGGGATGCCCAAGGCATCCCCTTCTTCATCGACAAATTATCAGGTTCCTCCCCCGAAACTATATTTTTATTCGGCCACATCTTATGTGCTTTTTCTTGGAGCGTCGGTTTGTTTTTGTTTTTGTTTTGTTTGAATAAAATGGATCCTAGCATTCACTTTATGGGAGAGATACACGCTCCGCTGTAGCATATGGACAAATATGTCCTTGGTTTCTACTCATAGTATTCATGGCGAAGTTTCTCCTTCGTTAAATTGTTATATGGTTGGAATTGGAAAATGATACATGTAGTAATTGCTATAAATGTCTTGGGTAATGTGATACTTGGCAATTGTTGTGCTCATGTTTAAGCTCTTGCATCATATGCTTTGCACCCATTAATGAAGAAATACATAGAGCATGCTAAAATTTGGTTTGCATATTTGGTTTCTCTAAGGTCTAGATAATTTCTAGTATTGAGTTTGAACAACAAGGAAGACGGTGTAGAGTCTTATAATGTTTACAATATGTCTTTTATGTGAGTTTTGCTGCACCGGTTCATCCTTGTGTTTGTTTCAAATAAGCCTTGCTAGCCTAAACCTTGTATCGAGAGGGAATACTTCTCATGCATCCAAAATACTTGAGCCAACCACTATGCCATTTGTGTCCACCATACCTACCTATACTACATGGTATTTTCCCGCCATTCCAAAGTAAATTGCTTGAGTGCTACCTTTAAAATTCCATCATTCACCTTTGCAATATATAGCTCATGGGACAAATAGCTTAAAAACTATTGTGGTATTGAATATGTAATTATGCACTTTATCTCTTATTAAGTTGCTTGTTGTGCGATAACCATGTTTATCGGGGAACGCCATCAACTCATTGTTGAATTTCATGTGAGTTGCTATGCATGTTCGTCTTGTCCGAAGTAAGGGCGATCTACACCGAGTTGAATGGTTTGAGCATGCATATTGTGAGAGAAGAACATTGGGCCGCTAACTAAAGCCATGATTCATGGTGGAAGTTTCAGTTTTGGACAAATATCCTCAAATCTCTAATGAGAAAAGAATTAATTGTTGTCAAATGCTTAAAGCATTAAAAGAGGAGTCCATTATCTGTTGTCTATGTTGTCCCTGGTATGGATGTCTAAGTTGAGAATAATCAAAAGCGAGAAATCCAAATGCGAGCTTTCTCCTTAGACCTTTGTACAGAGCGCATAGAGGTACCCCTTTGTGAAACTTGGTTAAAGCATATGTATTGCGGTGATAATCCAGGTAGTCCAAGCTAATTAGGACAAGGTGCGAGCACTATTGGTACACTATGCATGAGGCTTGCAACTTATAAGATATAATTTACATGATGCATATGCTTTATTACTACCGTTGACAAAATTGTTTCATGTTTTCAAAATCAAAGCTCTAGCACAAATATAGCAATCGATGCTTTTCCTCTATGAGGACCATTCTTTTACTTTCAATGTTGAGTCAGCTCACCTATTTCTCTCCACCTCAAGAAGCAAACACTTGTGTGAACTCGTGCATTGATTCCTACATACTTGCTTATTGCACTTATTATATTACTCTATGTTGACAATATCCATGAGATATACATGTTACAAGTTGAAAGCAACCGCTGAAACTTAATCTTCTTTTGTGTTGCTTCAATACCTTTACTTTGAATTATTGCTTTATGAGTTAACTCTTATGCAAGACTTATTGATGCTTGTCTTGAAGTGCTATTCATGAAAAGTCTTTGCTTTATGATTCACTTGTTTACTCATGTCATACACATTGTTTTGATCGCTGCATTCTCTACATATGCTTTACAAATAGTATGATCAAGATTATGATGGCATGTCACTCCGTAAATTATCTTTGTTATCGTTTTACTCCGCTCGGGACGAGCAGTAACTAAGCTTGGGGATGCTGATACGTCTCCAACGTATCGATAATTTCTTGTGTTCCATGCCACATTATTGATGTTATCTACATGTTTTATGCACACTTTATGTCATATTCGTGCATTTTCCGGAACTAACCTATTAACAAGATGCCGAAGTGCCGCTGTCGTTTTCTCGCTGTTTTTGGTTTCGTAAATCCTAGTAAAGAAATATTCTCGGAATTGGACGAAATAAAAGCCCGGAGGCCTATTTTCTCACGAAGCTTCCGTAAGTCCGAAGACGAAACGAAGTGGGGCCACGGGGAGCCAAACCCCAGGCGGCGCGGCCCCCCTTGGCCGCGCCGCCCTGTCATCCGGGGCCCCCGTGCCTCCTCTCGACTTGCCCTTCCGCCTACTTAAAGCCTCCGTGACGAAACCTCCAGCACCGAGAGCCACGATACGGAAAACCTTACCGAGACGCCGTCGCCGCCGATCCCATCTCGGGGATCCTGGAGATCGCCTCCGGCCCCCGGCCGGAGAGGGGAATCATCTCCCGGAGGACTCTACACCGCCATGGTCGCCTCCGGAGTGATGAGTGAGTAGTCTACCCCTGGACTATGGGTCCATAGCAGTAGCTAGATGGTTGTCTTCTCCCCATTGTGCTATCATTGTCGGATCTTGTGAGCTGCCTATCATGATCAAGATCATCTATATGTAATTCTATATGTTGCGTTTGTTGGGATCCGATGAATAGAGAATACTTGTTATGTTGATTATCAAAGTTATGCTTATGTGTTGTTTATGATCTTGCATGCTCTCCGTTACTAGTAGATGCCTCC
>NC_061510.1:348813015-348897365 GCF_022539505.1 Lolium rigidum
TTTATCAAAGCGTAGAACGGTAGTGCTTTTTCTCCCAACCTGGCGATGAATCTGCTTAGAGCTGCGACTCGCCCAGTTAGCTGCTGTATTTCCTTCAACTTTGTTGGCTTCCTCATTGTTACGATAGCTTGGATTTTTCGGGATTTGCTTCAATCCCTCTTGCTGAAACTAGGAACCCGAGAAGTTCTCCTGCAGGGACGCCGAAAGAACATTTCGTCGGATTCAACTTGAGACAAAATTTGTCGAGGTTGTCGAAAGTTTCCTTCAAGTCCTCAATTAATGTTGCCCCCTTTTTGATGTGATGACGACGTCGTCGATGTATACTTGTACATTTTTCCCAATCTGTGTTGCCAAGCACTTCTGCATCATCCATTGATATATTGCTCCCGCGTTTTTCAACCCGAAGGGCATTGTTTTATAACAAAATACGCCATACGGTGTGATGAACGCTGTTTTGGCTTCGTCGTCTTCTTTTAATCTGATCTGGTTATAACCGAGTATGCGTCCAAAAAGGAAAGACGTTCACATCCTGCCGTGGAGTCGATAATCTGATCGATCCTTGGGAGGGGAAAGTGATCCTTTGGACAATGTTTATTGAGGCACGTAAAGTCGACACACATGCGAAGGATTTTCGTGTTTTTCTTTGGCACCATCACTGGGTTAGCTACCCAAGTGGCCTCGGTAGATATCTCTTTAATGAAACCAGCTTCTCTAAGTCGATCAATTTCTGATAGCATAGCTTTACGGTTTGATTCCGAAAAACGCCGCAGAGGTTGCTTGATTGGTCTCGCAATAGGATCCAAGTTTAGGTGGTGCTCGGCAAGTTCCCTGGGTACTCCTGGCATGTCAGCTGGACACCATGCGAAGATTTTCCAGTGCTCACGGAGGAACTCGACGAGCGCGCTTTCCTATGCGAGGTCCATATTTGTTGCGATGGACGTCGTTTTCTTCGGATCTGTCGGGTGAATCTGTACTTCCTTAGAATCTTTTGCTGTATTGAAAGTTGATTCCTTGTTGGGCCTCCTACGTACGGCAGCACATCATAATCGGTCATGAGCCTTGACGCTGCGTACTCGCACTGCATCCCGAAAGTTTCGATAGTCGATGGAAATCCTTGTCGCATTTATCGGCTAGCGCGAAGCTTCCTTTGGCTGTGATTGGTCCCTTAGGTCCAGGTAACCTCCAAAGCAAGTACGTGTAATGTGGTACCGCCATAAACACTGGCATATGCTGGTCGCCCCAACAAAGCATGATACTTGCGACGGGAAATCCACAACTTCGAATTCCAACCTCTCTATCCTGTAGTTTTCTCGGGTCCCAAAGCTGAACGTTGAGATTGATCTTCCCCGATGGGTAACTTGGTTTCTCTGGTGTAATGCCGTGGAAACGTGTGTCGGTTGGTTTCAAATTTGCGAGGGAGATATTCATCTTCCTTAGCGTATCTGCGTACATAAGGTTTAAACTGCTGCCGCCATCTATGAATACTCGAGATACATCGAATCCCGCAATTCTGCTTGGTAAGATTAGTGCTTGACCGCCACTGGTCGAGGAACTTGCTTGTGGATGATCGGCTATTGTGAAGCCAATATCTTGTCACGACCGGTTAAGGTACTCGACTGTTGGTGGTGGCATCTTTTCTGCCATAAACACTGTCGCGAGATTACTTTCTGAGCTCTATTGGATGGCCTGCCTTTCTGAATCATCGAGACCGCTCCGTTAGAGTTAGGATCGACGTAGGGCGGTGGAGCAGGTGCTGCCGCTATTCTGAGCTGATGTCGATTTTCATCTGTAATCGCGGGAGGAGGTGGTAAGTGAATCTCACTCCTGGGTCCTTGAGGATTTCTATGTGCTGCCTGAGCATTTGCATGTCCTGCCCATCTTAACATTGCCGGAAATTTCGACAATCTTTTTGCAAGTGTCCCGGCTTGTCTTTTTCCATTGCTGTCGAGAAAAAAATGCATCTGACATGGCCCGTTCATCATCTCCTCGGGGGACACAAAAGGTCTCTGGAACCTTGGCCCGCTATTTTGCCTGTTATCTCTATTGTCACCTTGTTGTGCGTTGCTTCTCTGGTAGTCATCTCTCTTGTTTCCTCCATTGTTTCCCGAAAGCCGGCCGATATTTGGCCAGGTGCATCGTAACTTGAAAATTGACGGGGAAATCGGCGTCTATTTTGGAAATTTCGACTACGATCTTCCTCTGGGGACCTATGTCGTTTGTTATGTACCGCATCTTCGCCATCTGCCCATCTGTTTGCTATCTCCATTAAAGCTGATACTGTTCTTGGGTTTGTCCTCCACAAGTCCTCCACGAAATCTCCTCGTCGAACTCCTGCAACAAATGCATCTATCGCTCTTTCGTCAGATATATTTTCTGCCGAGTTTTTGATGATGTTCCACCTTTGAATGTACTTCCTCATTGATTCATCATGCTTTTGTCGACATGACCTCAACTCCTCTAGTGTCGCAGGTTTCTTGCGGGTTGACCGGCAATTCTTGATAAACACATCCTCGAAATTTTCCCGAGTTGTCGATGGAACACTGGGGAAGCTTTTTATCCATGATACGGCGGCTCCGCTCGGATGTATCTGGATGCTCTGCATGGCTGTCGCTCTGGTCCCGCCTATTAATTTTACTGTCTCGAGGTAATCCACAAGCCAATCCTCAGGGTCTTGCAGGCCATCAAATTTCTTGAAACTATCGGTTAACTTGAATCCTTATGGAACTCGAGTTTTTCGGACCCGTCGCGTGAAACATAGGAGTCCACACATGTCCTCTTCAGCAAGTTCTGGTGAATGCCGACGTTCCCTTCTTTCTTGTCGTGCTCTATCAACTCTGGCTTGAGTTGTTGTGTCCCTGGCTCCACTTGCTCTTGGTGGATCTTGCACTGCTGCGGTAGGTCTCGGACTATTTTGCCTTGCGGTTCCTTCGGGAGGTGTGGCTGTGAACGCTGCTCCCATGGCTCCACATCCTGCCATGGCCATGTTGTACGGCGCTTCCCTTGGATCTCCGGGAGGTGGTACGGACGCTAAGATGAAGGCTTGTGTCGCCATGTACCCTGCTTCCGGTGTTTTTGGGATGATATTCCCCCTCGTGTCGATTGACATAAAGGACATATCGAGGTTTTGGATTAGAGTTTCTCTTTCAGCTTCCGGTATATTTTGCAGCCGAGATCTTGCTCTCCTCCGAGCTTCTCTGTGACTATCTCCCGAAGTTTCTGAGTGTCGACTTAATTCCGCTCGTCGCACCGCTTGATGCGGAAGCTGCCTCCCTTCTTCGTTCAAAGCGGTTGTCTGTTTTTCCAACTCTCTTCCGGCTACGGCGAGTCTATATTGATAAGCTTGCGGTTCTTCGACTCGTAGCAGTTGTCTCCATTGGTTCGGAACCATCTAGAGCTTTCGCAGCTCTATCCCGAGCTGCTTGTGGAAGTTGAACTCTGACACGTGGTGTGGGCCCAACATATTTAGTGCCCAAACCTCTCCTTAGATCTGAGGGATTGACATAAGGATTTCCCAAATCGTCGAAAGCCTCTGATGTTTCCTCTTGATCGTGACTTGCTTCTCCAATGGCATAGACTTGGTGATATTTTGGAGTTTTCGCTTTACTTGGTTCGGTGACACCATCATAGAGATTGGTGAAGACCTTCCCAATAGAGATGAATTTGTCGATGAAGTCGAAGCTATCGGTGTCGCTTGAATCATCGCTTATATAGGAGTCCGCCGATGACTCGAAGGACATGTCGCTGAAGATTTTGGCGAGTTTTTCACTTGCTCTGCTGCCGATGAAGCGTGGCGACGAAATCTCCTTGTCGCTTGTCTCGACGGATGATTCTGAGTTTGAGAAGTCAAGACCATCCGCCGATAATCCCGACGAAATCGGAACTTCGAGACGATACGATCCTTCTTTCTCGACGTGGAAGTGGAATTTTCCAAACGTCATCTTCATGGGCTCCTCCAGATACGCATATGCATCCAAACGGGAGGGCGGGTGAGGAATAAAATCAACGAGACCAGTTTCGATCTGTTTACCTCTCTCCATGATGTTGCTTGCTACTGATGAAGTCGACGATCTTGAACGTGCCATCGAGATCAGCTCCTTGTCGCCTCTAGATCCCACAGACGGCGCCAATTGACAAGGTATTAACTTGTCAATGCCTACAGATCGTAGACTAGGGTTTTGTTAGATGTAGAGGACAAGTAGATCTCGAAGGTTTCAGCCGAAAAGTACTCGACAATGTAAAAACTAGGGTTTGAGAGACAATGATTCGATGATCTATGCGTCCCTCGACTCCCCCTTATATAGGAGGCGGAGCCGAGGGATTCGTGCTGTACAAGTTACAAAGTCCGGGAAGGTTTCTAACTCATCCCGTAAGATTACAAATAAGACTTTCTATTACAACTCTAGCTTTCCTTAATAATATCTTGGGCTTCCGAATCTTCTTATTCTTCGGGTAATGGGCCTTCAGTAAACCCCGGGTACTATCTTCGGCAGGCCCATTTGGGATGCCTATGTCACCTGGCCAGAAAGCAGGAACAGTTGTCGACATGTACAGTGAGATATAGGGGTGGAATCGAGCCGAGCCGAGCCGGCTCGTGGCTCGGCTCGACCAGGCTCGATAAATTCGAGCCGAGCCTGGGCTCGGCTTGTAGCACAAACATTCTCAGAAAACAGGCTCGAGGCTCGGCTCGGTAAGCTCGAGGCTTGGCTCGACGGCTCATCGAGCCAGACGTACCCTCCAGCTAGGGGTGGACACAAAGCTTGAGGCTCGAGGCTTGGCTCGAGCTCGACAAGACTTAGCTCGGACTCGACTCGGCTCGAAGGTCGGACAAGCCAAGCCTAAATCTTTTGATCAAGGCTCGAGGCTCGACAAGCCCGCTCGATAAATCTCGCAAGCCGGTTCGAAGGCTCGATGTAGTAAAAAGTTTGGGCATAACCTTTCTAAAATTGTAACATTCACAATTACAAACAACAATTGAGCATGAATACATCATCACATTGCAAAATGAGTTTCAAAAACCATCAATAATAATAAACGGTAGCATATATGACAAGTTAACCACACAAGTTTTAACTAAGCTAGCTAGCTATGTGATAACAACGAACTAACACAACTGTGTAACTAGAGTTTTGATACTCCTTTTCCATCTTCCAGGTTAAACATGGAGAGGAGATAAGGTTTCATGAAAAAACCAGATACTATCAAAAATATCCTTAGAAACTTGGTAAAAACAAAACACACGGATCTTAATATACCGTGGAACCCAACGACAATGTTGGTGTTGGGGCAATGTAGAAGCTAGCTAGCTCATCCATGGTAATTATTTGTAGCCTGAGTGGGTATGTGTTCCACTCTCTTTCAGCGACTAAAGAGACAAAAAAACACTAATTATTCAGTTTTGTTGCTATGATAAACGTCCCTTGTGTCTTCCCTGGACGTTGCTGCAATCGAGCACTATTCCATCCAGGTTGCATCTTCACCCAGTGGTCGCCGAGGAGACACGAGAGGAGTAACCGATGGTGGACCAGCAGAGTAGCAGCCGATGGTGCAAAAAAGGATCGGTCGACCTGGGAATCGGGGTAGTCTAGTGGGAGGATAAAAGTGTTGGAGATATGCCCAAGAGGCAATAATAAAGTGGTTATTATATATTTTTGTGTTTATGATAAATGTTTATATACCATGCTATAATTGTATTAACCGAAACATTGATACATGTGTGTTATGTAAACAACAAGGAGTCCCTAGTAAGCCTCTTGTATAACTAGCTTGTTGATTAATAGATGATCATAGTTTCGTGATCATGAACATTGGATGTTATTAATAACAAGGTTATGTCATTATGTGAATGATGTAATGGACACACCCAATTAAGCGTAGCATAAGATCACGTCATTAAGTTCATTTGCTATAAGCTTTCGATACATAATTACCTAGTCCTTTCGACCATGAGATCATGTAAATCACTTATGCCGGAAGGGTACTTTGATTATATCAAACGCCACTACGTAAATGGGTGGTTATAAAGGTGGGATTAGGTATCCGGAAAGTATGAGTTGAGGCATATGGATCAACAGTGGGATTTGTCCATCCCGATGACGGATAGATATACTCTGGGCCCTCTCGGTGGAATGTCGTCTAATTAGTTTGCAAACATATGAATGGTTCATAAGAGACCACATACCACAGTACGAGTAAAGAGTACTTGTCAGGAGACGAGGTTGAACAAGGTATAGAGATACCGATGATCAAACCTCGGACAAGTAAAATATCGCGTGACAAAGGGAATCGGTATCGTATGTAAATGGTTCATTCGATCACTAAGTCATCGTTGAATATGTGGGAGCCATTATGGATCTCCAGATCCCGCTATTGGTTATTGGTCGGAGAGAAGTCTCAACCATGTCCGCATAGTTCGCGAACCGTAGGGTGACACACTTAAGGTTTGATGTCGTTTAAGTAGATATGGAATATGGAATGGAGTTCGAAGTTTTGTTCAGAGTCTCGGATGGGATCCAGGATATCATGAGGAGTTCCGGAATGGTCCGGAGAATAAGATTCATATATAGGAAGTCATTTTATAAGTTTGAAAATGATCTGGGCATTTATGGAAGGTTCTAGAAGGTTCTAGAAAAGTCCGGAAGAAATCACTATGGAAGGCGGAGTCCCAGAGGGACTCCACTAGCATGGCCGGCCAACCCTAAGGGGAGGTGTCCCAGGTGGACTCCACCTAAAGGTGGCCGGCCACGCCCCCTCAAGGAAAGGTGGGAGTCCCACCTTGAGTAGGACTCCCATCTTGAGTAGGTTTCCCACCAAAGGCAAGTTTTGGTGTTGGGGTCTTATTCGAAGACTTGGACTACAACTCTTGGGGCTTCCACCTATATAATGAGGAGCCAAGGGGAGGGGCTGGCCACACCAAAGCCTCCTTGGCCGCAGCCCCCAAGTGGCCGGCGCCCAAGACCCCCCTCTCCCCAAACCCTAGCGCCCCTCCTCCACATATCTCTCCCGCAGCGCATAGGCGAAGCCCTGCCGGAGATCTCCACCACCACCACCACCACGCCATCGTGCTGCCGGGATTCCGAGGAGGATCTACTACTTCCGCTGCCCGCTGGAACGGGGAGGAGGACGTCGTCTTCATCAACACCGTACGTGTGACCGAGTACGGAGGTGCTGCCCGTTTGTGGCACCGTCAAGATCTCCTACGCGCTTTTGCAAGCGGCAAGTGATCGACTACATCCACCCCGAGATCCAATCTCGTTAAGCTTTGCGATCTTCGAGGGTTAGTCTCTTTATCTCCTCGTTGCTACCGTCTACTAGATTAGATCTTGGCTTGTGTTTTCGTTCTTGCGGTAGGAAATTTTTTGTTTTCTATGCTACGAATCCCATCAGTGGTATCAGAGCCAGGTTTATGCATAGATTGGTTGCACGAGTAGAACACAATTGTTTTGTGGGCGTTGATGCTTTGTTGTCTTTAGTTCGAGTACTTTGCATCTTTGTGGCATAGTGGGATGAAGCGGCTCGGGCTAACTTTACATGACCGCGTTCATGAGATTTTCTCCACGCTCGACATGCAACTTGTATTGCATAAGTGGCTTTGCGGGTGTCTGTCTCTCCTAATATACTGAAGATCCAATTTACTCTTTCTATTGACAACACTAGTATCACCGTTGTGGTTCATGTTCGTAGGTAGATTGGATCTTGCTCGAAAACCCTAAACCACGTAAAAAATGCAAACCAAATTAGAACAGTCTAACTTGTTTTTGCAGGGTTTGGTGATGTGATATGGCCATAATGTGATGATGGATATGTATGAGATGATCATTATTGTATTGTGGCAACCGGCAGGAGCCTTGCGATTGTCTTTAAATTTCATGTCGAGTAGTATTTCAAAGAAGTTGTAATAGTTGCTACATGGGAGAACAATCATGAAGACGGCACCATGGACCTTGACGCTACGCCGACGATGATGGAGATCATGCCCGTTGATGATGGAGATCATGTCCGTGCTTTGGAGATGAAGATCAAAGGCGCAAAGACAAAGGGGCCATATCATATCACATATGAATTGCATGTGATGTTAATCCTTTTATGCATCTTATTTTGCTTAGATCGCGACGGTAGCATTATAAGATGATCCCTCTCACTAAATATCAAGATAATAAAGTGTTCATCCTTAGTAGCACCGTTGCTAAGACTTGTCGTTTTGAAGCATCACGTGATGATCGGGTGTGATAGATTCTACATGTGCATACAACGGGTGCAAGCCAGATTTTCACACGCGGATACTAAGGTTGCCTTGACGATCCTAGCATGTACAGACATGGTCTCGGAACACGGGATACCGAAAGGTAGAGCATGAGTCATATGATTGATATGATGAACACTTTGAGTGTTCGCCATTGAAGTTACATCTTGTCTCGTGATGATCGGACTTGGTGTGGTGGATTTGGTTCGTGTGATCACTAAGACAATACGAGGGATATTGTTTTGAGTGGGAGTTCACCTAGTTTTTAATTTTGTTGAATTAAAATTTGAACTCAATTTATCATAAACTTAGTCTAAACTATTGCAAATATATGTTGTAGATCATGGCGTCCCCATCAATCAATTTTAACCAGTTCCTAGAGAAAGAAAAGCTTAAAAGCAATGGTAGCAACTTCACCGACTGGTTTCGTCATGTGAGGATCTTCCTCAATGGCGGAAATCTGCAATATGTGTTTGATGCACCGCTAGGTCCCCCACCACCCCCTGCAGTATCCGAGGATGAGAAAAATGTTTACGAGACTCGGGTGACTCGCTACTCTCAAGTTCAGTGTGCCATTCTGTGCAGCCTAGAGGCAGAGCTCCAAAAGCGTTTTGAGCACCATGACCCTTGTGATATGATCAATGAGCTCAAAGTTATCTTTGAAACTCATTCGGCTGTGGAGAGCTATGAGGCCTCGAAATAGTTCATTGGCTGTATGATGGAAGAGGGCAGCTCCGTTAGTGAGCACGTGTTCGCTATGTCCGGACACGCGAAGAAGCTCAGTGACTTGGGGATAATCATCCCTAACCAGCTGGGTATTCATCGTGTTCTCCAATCACTGCCACCAAGTTACAAGAACTTCGTGATGAACTACAACATGCAGAACATGAACAAGGAGTTACTTGAACTCTTCTCCATGCTAAAATCTGCTGAGATTGAGATACAGAAAGAGCACCAAGTGTTGATGGTCAACAAGACCACCAGTTTCAAGAATCAAGGAAAACCTAAGAAGGGCAACATCAAGAAGGGCGGCAAGAAAGCTGCCGCTCCTCCTGAGAAGCCTAAGGGTGGCCCTAAACCTGATACTGAGTGCTATTACTACAATGGGAAGGGACACTGGAAGCGTAATTGCCCCAAGTACTTGGCTGATCTGAAGAGCGGTCTTGTCAAGAAGAAGAAAGGTATATTTGATGTACATGTTATAGATGTCTATCTTACTGGTTCTCGTACTAGTGCCTGGGTATTTGATACTTGTTCGGTTGCTCATATTTGTAACTCGAAACAGGAACTACGGAATAAACGAAGCCTTGCGAGGGACGAAGTGACGTTGCGCGTTGGAAATGGATCCAAGGTCGATGTGATCGCTGTCGGCACGCTCCCTCTACATCTACCTTCGGGATTAGTTTTAAACCTCAATAATTGTTATTTAGTGCCTGCGTTGAGCATGAACATTATATCTGGATCTTGTTTAATGCAAGACGGTTATTCATTCAAGTCCGAGAATAATGGTTGTTCTATTTTTATGAATAATATCTTTTATGGTCATGCGCCTGAGACGAATGGTTTATTTCTATTAAATCTCGATAGTAGTGATACACATGTTCATAACATTGATGCTAAGCGAATTAAATTGAATGATAATTCTACTTATATGTGGCACTATCGTCTTGGTCATATTGGAGTGAAACGCATGAAAAAACTCCATTCCGATGGACTACTTGAGTCACTTGACTTTGAGTCACTTGATAGATTTGAAGCATGTCTAATGGGAAAAATGACTAAGACTCCATTCTCTGGTATTATGGAGCGAGCTACAGACTTATTGGAAATCATACATACCGATGTGTGTGGACCAATGAGTGTAGCCTCGCGCGGTGGTTATCGTTATGTTCTAACCTTCACAGATGATCAGAGTAGATATGGGTATATCTATTTCATGAAACATTAATCCAAAACTTTCCAGAAGTTTAAGGAATTCCAAAGTGAAGTAGAAAATCAACGTAACAAGAAGATCAAGTTCCTGCGTTCTGATCGCGGAGGCGAATATCTGAGTTATGATTTTGGCATGCATTTAAAGAAATGTGGAATACTTTCACAGTTGACACCGCCGGGAACACCACAGCGCAATGGTGTGTCCGAACATCGTAATCGAACTCTCTTAGATATGGTTCGTTCTATGATGTCTCTTACTGATTTGCCGTTATCGTTTTGGGGATATGCATTAGAGACAGCTGCATTCACTTTAAATAGGGCACCATCTAAATCCGTTGCAACGACACCGTATGAATTGTGGTTTAATACGAAACCTAAGCTGTCGTTCCTAAAAGTTTGGGGTTGCGAAGCCTATGTAAAAAAGTTACAACCGGACAAGCTAGAACCCAAAGCGGAGAAATGCGTCTTCATAGGATACCCTAAGTAAAACTATTGGGTATACTTTCTATCACAAATCCGAAGGAAAAATCTTTGTTGCTAAGAACGGAACATTTCTTGAGAAAAAGTTTCTCACTAAAGAAGTGACTGGAAGAAAAGTAGAACTCGACGAGGTTACTGAACCTTCTCTCGTTGATCAGAGTAGCGTAGTACCGGAAGATGTTCCTGTGCCGCCCGCACCGATAACAGAGGAAGCTAATGATAATGATCATGAAACTTCGAGCGAGGTAGCTACTGAACCTCGCAGATCGACAAGGAAACGTACCACTCCTGACTGGTATGATCCTTGTCTAAATGTCATGATTGTGGACAACAATGATGAGGACCCTGCGACGTATGAAGAAGCGATGATGAGCCCAGATTCCAACAAATGGCAAGAAGCCATGAAATCCGAAATGGGATCCAAGTATCATAACAAAGTGTGGACTTTGGTAGACTTACCTGATAGCCGAAAGGCTGTCGAGAATAAATGGATCTTCAAGAGAAAAACAGATGCTGGTGCTAATGTTACTGTCTATAAAGCTCGACTTGTCGCAAAGGGTTTCCGACAAATTCAAGGTGTTGACTATGATGAGACTTTCTCACCTGTAGCGAAGCTAAAGTCTGTGAGGATTTTGTTAGCAATAGCTGCATTTTTCGATTATGAGATTTGGCAGATGGATGTCAAAACGGCGTTCCTTAATGGTGACATTGAGGGAGAGTTGTATATGGTACAACCCAAAGGTTTTGTCGATCCTAAAAATGCTGACAAGGTGTGCAAACTTCAGCGTTCCATTTATGGACTGAAGCAAGCATCCTGGAGTTGGAACCGACGCTTTGATAAGGTGATCAAAGACTTCGGGTTTATACAGTGTCATGGAGAGGCCTGTATTTACAAGAAAGTGAGTGGGAGCTCTGTAGCATTCCTGATATTATATGTAGATGACATATTATTGATTGGGAATGATATAGAACTATTAAGCAGTGTAAAAGGTTATTTGAATAAGTATTTTTCAATGAAGGACCTTGGTGAAGCAGCGTACATTTTAGGCATCAAGATTTATAGAGATAGATCAAGACGCCTAATAGGGCTTTCACAGAGTACATACCTGGACAAGATTCTAAAGAAGTTTAGAATGGATGAAAGTAAGAAAGGGTTCTTACCGATGTTGCCAGGTAAGGTCTTGAGTAAGACTCAAGGTCCGGCTACGGCAGAAGAAAGAGAGAGGATGAATCAGATCCCCTATGCCTTGGCAGTAGGCTCTATCATGTATGCCATGCTATGTACTAGACCGGATATAGCACATGCTGTTAGTTTGACTAGCAGATATCAAAGTGATCCAGGAATGGAACACTGGACAGTGGTCAAGAATATCCTGAAGTACTTGAAAAGAACTAAGGATATGTTTCTTTGTTATGGCGGTGACCAAGAGCTCGTTGTAACCAGTTACACCGATACAAGTTGGAACACTGATCCTGATGACTCTAAGTCTCAGTCTGGGTACGTGTTTATATTGAATGGTGCTGCAGTAAGCTGGTGCGGCTCCAAGCAGTGCACGGTGGCGAAGCCTTCAACAGAATCGGAATACATAGCGGCTTCGGAGGCTTCATCGGAAGCGGTATGGATGAAGAGGTTCATTGTTGAGCTTGGTGTGGTTCCTAGTGCATTGGACCCACTAGTCATTTATTGTGACAACATGGGTGCCATCGCCAATGCACAAGAACCAAGGTCACACAAGAAGCTGAAGCATATCAAGCTGCGCTTTCATTCGATTCGCGAGTACATCGAAGATGGAGAAGTAAAGATTTGCAAAGTACACACTGATCTGAATGTAGCAGATCCGTTGACTAAAGCTCTCCCTAGGGCAAAGCATGACCAACACCGGAATGCCATGGGTGTTAGGTACCTTACAATGTAATCTAGATTATTGACTCTAGTGCAAGTGGGAGACTGTTGGAGATATGCACAAGAGACAATAATAAAGTGGTTATTATATATCTTTGTGTTTATGATAAATGTTTATATACCATGCTATAATTGTATTAACCGAAACATTGATACATGTGTGTTATGTAAACAACAATGAGTCCCTAGTAAGCCTCTTGTATAACTAGCTTGTTGATTAATAGATGATCATAGTTTCGTGATCATGAACATTGGATGTTATTAATAACAAGGTTATGTCATTATGTGAATGATGTAATGGACACACCCAATTAAGCGTAGCATAAGATCACGTCATTAAGTTCATTTGCTATAATCTTTTGATACATAGTTACCTAGTCCTTTCGACCATGAGATCATGTAAATCACTTATGCCGGAAGGGTACTTTGATTACATCAAACGCCACTTGCGTAAATGGGTGGTTATAAAGGTGGGATTAGGTATCCGGAAAGTATGAGTTGAGGCATATGGATCAACAGTGGGATTTGTCCATCCTGATGACGGATAGATATACTCTGGGCCCTCTCGGTGGAATGTCGTCTAATTAGTTTGCAAACATATGAATGGTTCATAAGAAACCACATACCACGGTACGAGTAAAGAGTACTTGTCAGGAGACGAGGTTGAACAAGGTATAGAGATACCGATGGTCAAACCTCGGACAAGTAAAATATCGCGTGACAAAGGGAATCGGTATCGTATGTAAATGGTTCATTCGATCACTAAGTCATCGTTGAATATGTGGGAGCCATTATGGATCTCCAGATCCCGCTATTGGTTATTGGTCGGAGATAAGTCTCAACCATGTCTGCATAGTTCGCGAACCATAGGGTGACACACTTAAGGTTTGATGTCGTTTAAGTAGATATGGAATATGGAATGGAGTTCGAAGTTTTGTTCGGAGTCTCGGATGGGATCCAGGACATCACGGGGAGTTCCGGAATGGTCCGGAGAATAAGATTCATATATAGGAAGTCATTTTATAAGTTTGAAAATGATCCGGTGCATTTATGGAAGGTTCTAGAAAAGTCCGGAAGAAATCACTATGGAAGGGAGTCCCGGAGGGACTCCACTAGCATGGCCGACCAACCCTAAGGGGAGGAGTCCCAGGTGGACTCCACCTAAAGGTGGCTGGCCACCCCCCTCAAGGAAAGGTGGGAGTCCCACCTTGAGTAGGACTCCCATCTTGAGTAGGTTTCCCACCAAAGGCAAGTTTTGGTGTTGGGGTCTTATTCGAAGACTTGGACTATAACTCTTGGGGCTTCCACCTATATAATGAGGAGCCAAGGGGAGGGGCCGGCCACACCAAAGCCTCCTTGGCCGCAGCCCCCAAGTGGCCGGCGCCCAAGACCCCCCTCTCCCCAAACCCTAGCGCCCCTCCTCCACATATCTCTCTCGCAGCGCATAGGCGAAGCCCTGCCGGAGATCTCCACCACCACCGCCACCACGCCGTCGTGCTGCCGGGATTTCGAGGAGGATCTACTACTTCCGCTGCCCGCTGGAACGGGGAGGAGGACGTCGTCTTCATCAACACCGTACGTGTGACCGAGTACGGAGGAGCTGCCCGTTTGTGGCACCGTCAAGATCTTCTACGCGCTTTTGCAAGCGGCAAGTGATCGACTACATCCACCCCGAGATCTAATCTCATTAAGCTTTGCGATCTTCGAGGGTTAGTCTCTTTATCTCCTCGTTGCTACCGTCTACTAAATTAGATCTTGGCTTGTGTTTTCGTTCTTGCGGTAGGAAATTTTTTGTTTTCTATGCTACGAATCCCATCAAAAAGCATCCTACTAGTGCCGGACAGAGGTAGAGATGGAGAAGGCCGGTGTTGGGCGTGCGGCCGGCGGTGGACGGAGGGCCGCTGCTTACCTTAAACTGCCTGCGCCTCGCGGGACCTAGGGGAACAGATCAGGAGGAGCAAGGGGTAGGGGATCCATGGAGGAGGAGATTAGCGCGGTGGTGGCCGGCGCTGCTGGGGTTGGTTGCAGCAGCGGGCATCGATGACGGCGCCGGCCCTAGAGAGATTGATAGGAGAGCTAGGTCATGATGACCCACAAGTATAGGGGGTGTATCGTAGTACTTTCGATAAATAAGAGTGTCGAACCCAACGAGGAGCAGAAGGTGTTGACAAGCAGTTTCGATGAAGGATTCACTGTAAATGCTCACATACAAGTTTTCAGGGGGTTTTGATATAACAGATAAATAAAGTACAAGTAAGTAAAATGCAAGAGTAATAATTGCAGCGAGTGGCCCAATCCTTTTTAGCACAAAGGACAAGCCGGTTTGTTTACTTATGATGACCAAACGTTCTTGAGGACACACGGGAATTTAGTCTAGTGCTTCCGCTTCATATAGTTGATTAATCTTCATTGTTTTGATAAGTGTTGTGTGGGTGAACCTATGCTAATGCACCGCCCTTCCTAAGACTAATACATACTTGTGATTAAACCCCTTGCAAGCATCCGCAAATACAAGAAAGTAATTAAGACAAATCTAACCACAGCCTTAAACTCTGAGATCCTGCTATCCCTCATGCATCGATATACCAACGGGGGTTCGGAGTTGCTTGTCACTCCGGCAACCCCAAAATTAGCAAACGAATACAAGATGCATTCCCCTAGGCCCATAAAGGTGAAGTATCATGTAGTCGACGTTCACATGACACCACTAGAAGAATAACACCACAACTTAAATATCAAACCATTAAATATTACTCAACATAGTTCACTACTAACATTTAGACTTCACCCATGTCCTCAAGAACTAAACGAACTACTCACAAGACATCATATGGAACATGATCAGAGGTGATATGATGATGAATAACAATCTGAACATAAACCTTGGTTCAATGGTTTCACTCAATAGCATCAATAACAAGGAGTAATCAACACCGGGAGAGTTTCCCCTATGAAATAATCAAGATTCAACCCTAGATGTTACAGCGGAGACGAGGTGTAGCGGTGGAGATGATGGTGTCGGTGGTGGAGATGATGATGATGATGATCCCAATGAAGTCCAGCTCGATGACGGTGACGATGGCGACGATTTGCCCCTCCGGGAGGGAATTTCCCCGACAGATTTCAGCCTGCCGGAGAGCTCTTTTCTCTCTGGTGTTTTTCCGCCCCGCAGAGGCGGCTGTGTCTCTCCTCGATGATCCTCCGCACCTTAGGTTTTTCGGGAGATGAAGTACGCGAAAGGGCGATGGCCGAGGGGGGTCGTGGGCCCCCTCCCCACATGGCGGCGCGCCAGGCCTGGTGGCTGCGCCGGCCTATGGGGGGCCCATGGTGGCCCTCCTCGGCCTCCCCTTTTGACTGGCTCCGTCATCTGGAAAAATAGGAGCTTCGGTATATTTTCCGTCAATTGTTGATCTTCAGAAATATTGTATCCTGACGGTGATTTTTCCAGCAGAATCCTGACTCCGGTGAGTAATTCTCCAATAATCATGAAACATGCAAAATAGGTGAAATAACATAAGTATCATCTCTAAATATGAAATATATCAATGAATAACAGTAAATTATGATATAAAATAGTTATGCAAAATGGACGTATCAGGTCATTCCATGGGGAACGGGATGAGAGATAGAAGCGAACTGAATCGCATCGCGGGGGCAGACCAAGGCTGGAGGGTACGTCCGGCTCGATGAGCCGTCGAGCCAAGCCTCGAGCTTACCGAGCCGAGCCTCGAGCCTGTTTTCCGGGAGTGTTTGTGCCACAAGCCGAGCTCAGGCTCGGCTCGACTTTCCTCGAGCCCGGTCGAGCCGAGCCACGAGCCGGCTCGGCTCGGCTCGATTCCCCCCTACCTCCAGCCTTGGTCTGCCCCCGCGATGCGATTCAGTTCGCTTCTATCTCTCATCCCGTTCCCCATGGAATGACCTAGCTCTCCTATCAATCTCTCTAGGGCCGGCGCCGTCATCGATGCCCGCTGCTGCAACCACCACCAGCAGCGCCGGCCACCACCGCGCTAATCTCCTCCTCCATGGATCCCCTACCCCTTGCTCCTCCTGGTCTGTTCCCCTAGGTCCCGCGAGGCGCAGGCAGTTTAAGGTAAGCAGCGGCCCTCCGTCCGCCGCCGGCCGCACGCCCAACGCCGGCCTTCTCCATCTCTACCTCTGTCCGGCATTGGTAGGATGCTTTTATCCTCCAACTAGAGGACCACCCCGATTCCTAGGTCGACAGATCCTTTTTTGCACCATCAGCTGCTACTCTGCTGGTCCACCATCGGTTACTCCTCTCGTGTCTCCTCGGCGACCACTGGGTGAAGATGCAACCTGGATGGAATAGTGCTCGATTGCAGCAACGTCCAGGGAAGACACAAGGGACGTTTATCATAGCAACACAACTGAATAATTAGTGTTTTTTTTGTCTCTTTAGTCGCTGAAAGAGAGTGGAACACATACCCACTCAGGCTACAAATAATTACCATGGATGAGCTAGCTAGCTTCTACATTGCCCCAACACCAACATTGTCGTTGGGTTCCACGGTATAACAAGATCCGTGCGTTTTGTTTTTACCAAGTTTCTAAGGATATTTTTGATAGTATCTGGTTTTTTCATGAAACCTTATCTCCTCTCCATGTTTAACCTGGAAGATGGAAAAGGAGTATCAAAACTCTAGTTACACAGTTGTGTTAGTTCGTTGTTATCACATAGCTAGCTAGCTTAGTTAAAACTTGTGTGGTTAACTTGTCATATATGCTACCGTTTATTATTATTGATGGTTTTTGAAACTCATTTTGCAATGTGATAATGTATTCATGCTCAATTGTTGTTTATAATTGTGAATGTTACAATTTTAGAAAGGTTATGCCCAAACTTTTTACTACATCGAGCCTTCGAGCCGGCTTGCGAGCTTTATCGAGCGGGCTTGTCGAGTCTCGAGCCTTGATCGAAAGGTTTAGGCTTAGCTTGTCCAATCTTCGAGCCGAGTCGAGTCCGAGCCAAGCCTTGTCGAGCTCGAGCCGAGCCTCAAGCTCTGTGTCCACCCCTAACAGTGAGACCGCTCTTGCAACACACTGTATCTGTTCTCGACACTGCTCGGACTCCTTTTCTTGCTGTGCTTGTCCCCGTGCCAAGCCGACTGATGGTACGTGGCAGTTCCATCCATCGTGCTTAATTCCTTGTCGGTCCACGATGTGCTTGGGCCATTCTTCGTGGTGGCCTACGAAAGCCCAACCCAAATCTCAGCACTAGTCCTGGCGCCTCTCATCCCAAACGAGCAAGTACTGTAGGAACATAAGTCCCATTTATCATTACCCCACCTTAGATACCAAAGCTTTCTTGAGCAGCAATCGACGAACTATTTTGGTTCCTGGCGAGAAACTTTACAGTGAGCTATGGAGTTAGGTACAAGTCGCTTGCTTTTTAATACGAGAACACATAGGTGTAGTAATATGTCCTTCAGGTGAAGTATTTATGATTTATCCATTCATCCAAATAAAATCGTTATTGCTTGACATTTTGTAGCCAACCCCGTTTTAATACTGTTGGTAGGAATGAGCAATTAGATTGTTATTTACAAAGCTAAATACATGAATAGTTATTGGCCATCCCGAGCTAGCCGGACAGACGCAAAGTCCGCCCAAATTTGAGTCGGATTTGGGTCGCCCCGGACTTTATTGGCCGTCCGTTTTGCATTTGCGTCCACGTGTTGGGACGCGTTTTTACCCAAAAGAACGCACGCGGACGTTTTGCGTACCCGCGTTGGAGATGCCCTTATAAAAGAAGGGCAAACCAGGACCAGAGTCTTGAGCAAATAAATGGGCATCTCCCTCTGTACATAGCTGACAATCCCACAGAAGGATTTCTATTCTTCTGAATAAGTGGGTGAAGTGGACTGCTTCAACTGTACATGTATGTGTTAGGAAGTAGTAGCAGTATAAAAGTTGCTGATTACTTAGAAGTAGCATTTCCTGGTATTTTCCTGCTGATTAAAACAATTAAGATGTAAGCTGTGTAAAAATGCTAACCGGCCTTATTTTTCAGTGCATAATCTGTTTGATCTTCTGTAGAAAATCCTGCATGTGGGAGATGGAATGTTTTTGATTTCCCCAGCTCCCAGCAGTGATGTATTACCCGCTTGATAGTATAGGCATTTGATTTCTGCCTTTGCATATATGGAATGGAAACTGGGTCTCACTGCTTGAAGACTGGCTCTATTGTCAGTTTAATTGCTCCATGCATGTTTTGTACTTGCCATTCGTCGCTTGCTCCGTCAGATTTATGGTTCCTATTCATTGTGATCACAAATGATCTTGTCGATGAAGCTACGAGAATGTTGATTCTTTCCAGTCTTTCTAGCTTCAAGATGAGGATGTGGCTCTACGTCGAATATGCCAAATCCTGAATGGACGTTTCCCTGTGATGAACACGAAGGGTACTGTCCATTGCCCTTCTGAATTCATGTGAACTTTCAGTGATCATTTCTAAACTATATTTCGACAATTTTGATCTTAATGAGTCAGGATACTTTCTCATAAACTGAAGGAAAACATTGCACAGATTTAAAGAACAAAGTTACAGTAAAATGAGGTTGAAACATTTCACAATCGAAGCGTGTCTGTTAGCTACGTTCCCCCTTGTGGTTATCGCGTGGCTGTTAACACAAGGTTGAAACATTTCACACGAAGGGTAGTTACCATTCGTCTCTTCTCTATCACTAAATTATTAATCATTTCATAATAAGTAACACCCTTGTGGTACTGATTGCGCGATAATTTGTAATGTTGATGCATCTTTTTGTGCATATGAGAATCCTGGACCACCGCCGTTCATCAGACCTGAAGCATTAGCTCCTGGAGGTTCAGATACAGAGTAAAACCAGCAAGGAATTAGCACAAGGCCACGGCTCCTTGAGGTACAGCCGGTGACACCACCATGCACAGGCTAGATGAGTCCGGTAACTCCAGTGATGGTGGCGCACTGAAGTTACTCCCAAACACCAGCTGCTCCTTGAGCTTGTCGAGCGCTTCTCTCATCCAGTCGTATCGACAGAGACCGTCCACCTCCCGAACTGGCACCTGAATAACAGACATACATAAAATTCAGTTACCCAAGAGTTTCTGAACATATAAACTCAAAATTCTGCATCTATGAGACATGCTCACCCATCTCCTGCCATGGGTGATCTGCTCAGGCCATGATTCCAGCAGCTCAGTGACCTGGAGTGCAAACATAAAGCCCTTGCAAGACCCTTCCTGTCCACAACTGCTCTGCTTGCTCTTGCTCTTGAAGATCCACTCTCCTAGTGGAGCCCCCTGAATTGAAGCCACCTTCAGTTTTACTAACTTTTCATGTAACGCATGTGCAAGAAATGTATTTCATATTGTTTTATTCAGAGTAGCATGGTAGCAGTACTTGTGCAGCATATGACTTAATTGGCCGGCCACCTAAATAACTAAGGATTGGTATATTTGTTGCTACTTGCAAAAGAAATTGAGAAAACTTGAAATACCCATCATGCGTGACACCTCTTGTAATTTAGTACGTTGATACATTCTGCATTCCTATCATTGCGTAGATTAGGGCATCTCCAGCGACCTGACATAAACGGACCAACCTGGTCCATTTTGGTCCGCGCGGACATAAGGACAACGAAAAGCTTGCTGAGAGGCCGGATGCAAATAGATTAGGAATGCGTAGCCGCGGACGTGCCGCGGACCGTTCGCATGTCCTCCCGCGTAGTCCTCGGGCCTGCCTAGCAGCGACCGAGCGGCTGCTTCGCCTTCTGCCCCGCCATCAAAGCTGATAGCTCAACTCCTACGCCGGCATTGATGATGGCCACCCGTCGTCCTTTTTAAAGGCAAATGGCGGCACGCGCCAGTCCTGCATCAATCGTCATTGCACTTGCTTCCCAGACCACCGGCGGATGAAGCATTCTCTCCCACCGGCACCATCGATAGATGTTGGGTGTCCTGGCACGAGGCCACCGAGCTCACCAAGTATGGCATCCTCACGCAGCTTGAAGCGACGGTGCAGAAAGGCTTCGCTATCAGCTTGGGTCAGGTTCCCATGCCGCCACTGCCGAAGGACTTCGGCGACAAGGTCTTCCGCCGCTGGCAGAAGCATGCGTTGTGGCTCGACCCACAGTACCACACAGATAGCGAGTACTGGCTGGCGCTATTTCACGAGGAGGCTTCAATGACAAGTACCCACCACCGAAGAACAAGACCGAGCGGAAGGCCCGGTCGGACCGTCAAGGACGCTATCAAGAACGCCTGCAAAGTAGCCTTCATTCAGCCAGCTACGGAGACCGACAATGTCACCGCAACTCCATGAGGACGAATAGGGGGCTTCTGGTGGACTCTGGCGGCTCGGGCACCAGGCCCGAGCGACAAGCATCCGACGACGACGAAGAGTTCTTTTAATTATTTTTTATGTATCTTTGTTTCTTCTCTTGCTTCATCATTTTTCCCATCTTAAAGTAAAACATAATATGGTGCTTTCCATCTTTTACATCGGGTCGTTGGGACTACCCCCAATCCAAACGGACAAGCGGGACGAGATGGGCGATTCCTTGTCCACGGCCTAACCTAAACAAACCAAAATGGATACATTTGGTGTTCGAAATGGGCTGGGCCACTAGAGATGTCCTTGGTACTCTAAAATTATTAGTTTCATTTCAAAACATATATTTTTCTTGCAATATACCTTAACGGTCCAAAATCACCCTACAACGAAGGTCAAAAAGCAAAAGAAAAACATAACGCTCCAAAAATAACATTGCTTTCTACAGTCAACAACCACTGGTACGCGGTAACTGACTTTTCCAAGCTGCTAGCCACTTAACATTGACCAAATTCTATCCATTCCATCCCAATGGAAAGAAAAGACATTGCCATGAGAGTGACCCATCATGGCATTACACACATGTTCTTGATTATTAACTAGTATTATTACTGTTTTATATGCCACGTCACCAGGGGAGAGAGGGAGGGATAGAGAGAGAGAGAGAAGGGGGCAGGCAGGCACGTACGTTTATAATGCCTTTGACGCCGGCTTCCTCAAAGGCCTCCCTGCAGGCAGCTTCCTCGACACTCTCATCGTCTTCCCATCCACCCTGCACAGACCAGACCAGCCACATCACAACCTTGTCACCGCGAGCTTTCCCATGGCAGTTTCTTAAACTTCTATATAGGCAATTATTTAGATTCCTCACATGATTGAACAGATTTTATTGCATATCGTCATATAATTTCGTCTATTGATTGGCTCACCTTTGGAAAGATGAGATCCATTCGCTTCGGCGTCGATATCATTAGCACTTGGAGCTTGTCCAGCACATGATCATCCTTCAGACAGCAGCTATTGTCTACATCGTCGTCCTTGAGCATGTAAGGGATGCATCTGTTCAAGAAAAAAAGAGACATGCTTAAGATGCCACCTATGATATATGTAGAGCCTATACCGACAAGTTTTTTTACAGACTTGCGATGTTATTTTCATTCATCTACAACTTAGTTAATCTGGTTTAGTTTGCATCGGGTCATTTCGACACCAAATACACACTAAATCCTAACAGTAGTGTTTTTTTTTGCTTGTTCTTCTGAACGTCTGTGTAATTTCATGTGGCTACCCAGGTGTTGGAGAGATCGATCTGATTTGGTTTGTAATTAAGGCGAGCTTTGGAATCCAATCAAGAGATTAATGAATGATGATGAAGGAAACATGTAATAAGTTAAGTACCCTGAGACAAGTCGATAACATCCTTCATACCGCTGCCGGTCGCGTCCCTGCCTCGCGCAAACCATGTCCACCACCGAGGATGAAGAAGCCATGTTTTCTTGGCTCGATAATTCCGTTTCCTTATCTCAACAAGAACCTATACACACAATTCACACTTCTAGGTCATAAACTGACTTCCTGAGCTTGTACACATGTATGTGAGCTGCTTAATTACACCATCAGCTAACTAATGATCTATAAATAGAGAGACACTGTAAGAGTTAGCTAGCTAGCTCACCTCAAGTGGAGAAATCCAATAGCAACACCAAATCCAACTCCGCCTCGTAACACCAGCAAGCATCAATTCGTATCCTTCCTGATGTCACAAGCTTCTCCGAGCTGCATGCCACTGGCACCAAGAATCTCTTGCTTTGCATTCGTCCACTGCTTCCAGCTCTAGATTTGGGTGCCCACTAGGTGCCTAATCTGATTGGATGTTATTCAGAACCCAATGCTCCAAGAATCAAATCCTTATCTCTTTAGCTAGGTCGTAGCCAAATAGCTATAGCTAGCTTTGGATTTGATCCAATCCGAATTACTGCACACAAAGTACCTGGAGATGGGGGATTCTAGCATCTTGTGGTTCTTGGAGCTATTTATAGGACTGAACAAGAGATTTCTCAGCAATTTGCACCAAACCCCTTCAAATTTTCTACCAGTTTAAAGTGACTCCTTTCTTATATTGATTTTTCTGTCACCTGGTCAATGGGTGCGTGCACTTTCTTATTGTGTCAACTAACCCATGTTTACTAGGAGACCGTCAACATAGACGAAGAATCTGCTTGATCGTTTATGTTTGCAATGAGTCGTATAAAATTGGATATTTTTATTTTCCCTAGAAAGTGGCTTGCTGAATCTCTCATTTTTGGGATAATTATAATACCTCCGTTCGGAAATATAATCATTTTTAGAAAGATAAATCAGACTTCTAAAAAAGAAATATTTCAGAACAGAGGTAATAGCACTGTAGAACTTCGAGTCTCTATCAGGTCAACTGTGACACATTGCAGATATTAAATAAGTGAATTCTCAGGTGTGGTAGAATCATTTGCTTTTTATGGGTTGATGAGGCCTACAGAGTAGCACTTTACACCAAACTAGAAGGACCCCGCGCACGTTGCTGCGCCCGTTATTTCATAGTCGCCACAGCCCGCAGTCATGTATTTAGATCTAGCAGTATTGCATATTTGCAAGCATTTGTTACACGGCAGAAAAAAATAAAGTATACATAGTATATCAACATCAGCAGACGAAATGGTAGAGCCAGCAAGAAGAGCTCCGCCCCTAGTGCCCTCTACTCCATGGCAAAGGACAATACTCAAAAGTCTATGTGAGCGGTAAGGACATCTCCAACGGGGCGACGCAAAGGGACGCTGAGCGACCGTTTGCGTCCGCCAGGCTAAAAAATGTGTCTGGTACCACCTCCAGCGGGGCAACGCAAAGTCACCGGGCCATCCGCGGCGACGCAAACCTAGCCCAAATATGCATCTCGGATGCGTCTCTGCGGACGATGCGCGGACGCGCAAAGTGTCCGCTCGCGTCTGGCGGACGTTTCGTCGGGCCCGCCAATGCGTCTTCTTAGCTACGCCAGTATGCGGCGCCGAGGCGTCGTTTCGGCAGTCTGCGGTCGCGTAAATGGCGATGCCTCGCGTGGTGAGCGGGGTCGCCTACCTCTGCGCACGAAGTAATGGCGATGTCACGCGTGCCGCGGCCGTCGCCCTGCCTCCGGCCTATAATAAACAGCGGCGCGAGCATCTCATCTCCTCCCACACTAAACCCTAGCCGCCGCACAACCTCCACCGTAGCGCCGCTGCCGCTCAGTCTCCACCGGAGCCACCATGAGTAGCGCCGACCGCGGCCAGGCTGCCGCGCCTCCACCTCCCACTCCACCTCCCCCGGCCTCGAGCTCCGGCGAGGAGTTCGACGACGATGACAACACCGACGACCTCCTCGACCCGGTCAGGGACGCCAAGGCCCTGGCTGAAGCAGAGAAGGAAGCAGAGGAGGAGCGGGCGGCCCACGCGGCGTTCAACGCCGAGATGGAACACCGCAGGGTGGTGACTTCCGCAGCCGCAGATGACGACGACTCCGACATCCCATGGTCTTCCGATGACCCTGATGCGCCTACCCCGGAGGAGAAGGCGGCGGAGCAGAGAGCGTTAGTCGAGTCCTTCGAGACGCTCAAGGATGACGCCGCGAACGCGAGGCTGCGGCAGTGCCTGCTAGAGGACGTGGCAGCGCACCGAGCCCTAGCGGCCGCACGGCAGGCGGCAGAGAAGCAGACAAGGGAGGGACGCAACGATGGGGCCGGGCCATCAGGCAACAAGTAGTCTAGGCTTCTACAACTATTTTGTATAGTTTCTATGTAGTAGTTTCTATGCTTTTTAAATTTGCTGCAAATCTAAAAATGGGTCGCCCCACTGGAAGCACACCCAGACGCAAACGGACGCGCGGACAAAATATGTCCGCGGGACGACGCAAACGGATGCTCGCGACCAGTTTTGGGTGGGCGTCCGATATGCGTCGCCCCGTTGGAGATGCCCTAAGATCATGAAATCATAGATCAACAACGAAGTCATTCCATCTGCCCATCTAAAAGGAAAAAAAAAAACAAGCATACATGGCAGGGCTAAATCTATTTTTTCGCCATTGCGTTTCATTTCATTGAACATGAAGAGTTTTGATTACAGGTCTCCTAAGAGGCATTTTACAACAAGACTCCTAGTGCACATCCCAGTCTGATGGTAGCACTAATCTCAGGCCAAGTGCTCCTGCCCGAGCCCACATGGTGGCCTCCTCTTTGTTTTTTGCCATCAGATGTTGGGTGGATGGCTGTGCTCTGGTTAAATCTATCTTTGGCTATATCTATTTTAATGGTCACTTGGTAACAAGCTTTCTTTCTATCAGCTTTTAGGAAAATAAATATCAATAGTATCCAACAGCTACCGAAATGTTTCAAGGCAGGCCATGTACAGAATAGTTTTGACCATATCTGCTACCTTGGGAATGCAATGCAAGATATAACACCTCTAGTCACATCCAACACTAAATTTCCATGTCTTCTGGTTTGAACTAAACATCAACTATTATAATTATAATACCTACGAAATCTGGAGATGCTCCAAGCATTAACAATGAACAAACGTTGGCAAAACTTCGCTGTATTATGATCATGTAGAGGGAAACAGAGCAAACCCACGGCCACACCGACAGGTGGGCCACAAAAGCCGACCTGCTCTGAACAAGCACAGCTTCTCATTCCGGGAGCAGTGTTTTGAGGAGTTATGGAACGATAAATTTATCAAACGATGATTTTTTTTCAATCAACTGATGCCATGCCCACATACATGCAGCCATCACAGCAGATGCATCAGTGATTAAAATAAGTTATGCAGAAACAGATGCGCAGCTAATATTCTCTCTCAAATCTAGCAATACCAAAGACCCACTCGGTTCGCATATCAGCCCAGGGGTAGGTTCTGCTCTGGTTCAGCCAGCTCAATCTTCCCGTTTCAACACCATAAACAGTTGATCTCGCTCAAACTTTGCAGTGCAGCGTCCGCAGTTCGCGACTTGTTTCGAAGTGTGTTGTTTTGGAGGTATGCCTCCATGTGGACTGAAACGTCGTATGCATGCAAATAGTTATCTTCTAGTATTTCGAAGCTGAATCACAAGCAGTCAAGTACAGAAATATGCAAAAAATGTGGCACACTGGTTACTAAATGAGATGCCATATATGCAAGCAAATGCTCCATGTATAAAACAGAATAAGTATAGCAGATGCAACACTACCCAGTGGACTATAACATTATGTACCTTATCATGAACTTTCCTGATCAAGCACTACTTCTATTTCATACTCATACTAAAACTACTATAAAGATACTAAATTTTGCCATTGTAGTGGAATGTTTCTGAAGCTACTAAAATACTACCTATAGTGAAAAGTAAAAGGTGCCACCTCCTAATATTTGTACCGAACAGTGCAATCCATTATATATATCACATGCCGTATTTTCCTATTTTTCCCTGAGAGTATTTGTTGCATGCCACCCAGGATTACTTGACTAAGATCAGACCAACAGACATAGAAGAAAACCAGCAAAACGAATGACAACTCAAGAAGGCAGCTTACTTACGAAGTTGTAAAGGAGAGAATAACCCTCAAGGGATAATACAACGTGGACTGATAGAACCTTTTGCTCCTTTCTTCAACTGAATCAATTAGAACAGATGCGTATGCAGAACACTGGTGTATTCAAAATTCTGCTCTGTGCCAGTGGAACTTAGCAGTTTCAACGGAGACACACATCTGCTGTAAAGAAAATTGAAAGAAATATAAACAAACAGTTAAATACCAACAGCCCAGTAGGCTTTTACTGTCAAATACCAGCAGCACAGCAATAGTAGCAGAGTATAAAAAAAGATAACTACAGTGTCCCGGTTCAGAAAGTATTGCATTGACATGTGTTCACCTTGGACCAGTGCTTCTAATTTGTAAAACATCTTTTGCTAGTGACAGAAAAGGAAGTTATTTGCATTTTCTTAGAAAAAAAAGAGGGAAGAGTGGAACCATGCCACTACAAACTTTGCAACTTTGAAAAATATCACTGACTGAGTAGGATATGTCCAGTGTGGGTCGAAAGTTCAAATACAGTGGACTATTTCACCTCATGTCTTATTTTTCAGCACCACTTCCTAAAAGATCAACGAGGCTGACAGTACAAAGTAGAAGCATTAACATATGTTAGTGTTCCCTCTCTGCTCTCTCTCACTTCTCTCTGTTCTCTCGAGTAAAAGCACAAGATGAAGGACTAGAACTACAAAGGAGAACAAACGATAGTTTCAGGCAGCAGATGCCTTCTTCTATTAGCTTGTGCAGCAACGGATGCTACACTACACGGCAACAAATGCCTACAGAACTTAGCAACCTATGCTTAGTTCCCCATACTTGCCCCAAGAACCGATGCTAGGACCCCATGCTTGCCCCAGCAGCCTATGCTAGGACCCCATGCTTAGCCCAGCAACCTATGCTAGGATAGCAACCCATGCTCAGTTTCCTTCTTACATGTGAGGGGTGGTACCCCTATTTATACTTGTACATGACCCTTTAGATTGTTGCCATGTGGCGCAATCCAAACCCTACACCATACTTCTAGAGTACTCTACAAACTCTAGATCTTTCATACTACTCCTAAATACTTGACTCTAGAACATTCCTAATTCCAGAGTTCTTCCTACATACCTTGGATACATCTAGACGTGCCTACACAACCTATGTGCACTAATTCACACACAGGACGCACACAACCTATGTGTGCTTTTCACACTACAGCCTGCACACAACCTATGTGGGCAGGTCACACCATGACAAGATTACATTCTGGCTAACAACATAAACTATCCATCTTAAGGCCTCGTTCGGCACGGGTGTATTAGCGAGTATTTTCCGCCGTGTCTTGGGTGGAAACACTCCAATTACCAAATCCCCTCCAATCCTCTACCAGCGCAACATCTCCTACAGCTTCTCTCGACCAGCGCAATTCCTCGGAATCGTGTAGCAACTCACTAGAAGAAACACGCGCCGTCTCCTACCCCCAGACCTGCAACCAACGAGTGCCTTTCATTCGCGGAGAGTTGCCAATTTAGCCTTCGTGCTCCGCCGCCAGAGCTCTACGAATCCAGCGTAAAAAACGCGAGGTCTGTGGCGTGTCTCACATACACTTCAATCCGACGAGTTTCCTAGTGTTTTCTGAATTTCAGCCCGTCTAAACCCAGCCTACCGAACAGGCTATGAAGTGTTTATGTGTGTTTTGTGTTGGGCCGGCAAGGAAAACACTCGGTGAAACCTGTCAAAACTCGCCGACCGAACGAGGCCTAAAGTGGTAGTATATTTTGACAGTCAGAATGTGCCTGAAGAATGAATACTAAATTGAAGAGCTAATTGTTCTACAATCACAAAATGTTAGTGCATGCCAAACTGAAGAGCTCATCTCTGAAAGTAGATACATATACCTTTTCAAGAGCAAAAAAAGGTAGACGTCAAACAAAGCCAACGATTTGGCTATCTATCTTTTAGGAAGTCATCCTAAAAAATAAGATATGAAATGAAATCCAAAGTTTAATTCTGTAGGATCTGGTGCAGAAAAAATCAGAACAATGTTCTTTACGGCTTTCAGACCAATTCTTTTGCACATATATACCAACATAATTGCTTCTATAATGGCAAGTGTATTGCACATGCAATGTCCTCAACTATGTTTGAGAAACAATGTGAACTCAATAATCACTTCATCTAAAACTGGACACTGAAAATGTAAAATGTAAAAAGATTTAACCAACATCATAGAGCACAGGAGAAAACACAGCTAACGTGCAGTTCTCAGAAAGGTCAGCATGCCACTTGGTCAGAAGTCATTGCTGCTCATTACTACTCTTCCGTAAACAATATACAGCTGATGTGAACAATATACAGCTCATTACTGGTTTCCTTGGTACCATTAGGCAACACATAGGTTGTTTGGTGGTTTTCTGATGTGAACTGCGCCTTGCGGGCATCTAACTCCATTTCCTGCTATTTTTATCCTCTTTATTTATTTATTTATTAATATGTAGATATGTAAAAGTAGAATTCTACTGTACCTCGCGCAAGATGCTTCACAACAATACATCAGCCATTACTTAGCATACCGATATTCCATTTTCTGCCTGAATATCCAGATCCTAGCAACTATTGTATCCCTACAAACTGTAAAAGAAAATCTACGCTTTTTGCAGGGCAACTTTACATGTTCAGTAGAATGGTAATACTCCCTCCGTCCCACGAAGATTGTCTGAGATTTGTCAAATTTAGATGTATCTAGACACTAAATAGCATCTAGATACATTCAATTTTTCACAAATCCCAGACAATCTTCGTGGGATGGAGGGGGTACTTTCCAAGCAAGTCATTTGCTTTTGCCCAATATTTCTTCAATGCAAAGTCCATTCAATGGCAAGCTCCAAGGAGAAAGAAAAAATACCAGGGAGGGGCGAAAGGCCCATTAACGACTGGTTACAGGCTTGAATCTTTCAAGTTCTAAGCCTCCCCTTGCGCCCTTGGGTTCTGCAAGGAAGAATAAATGACTGGATTAGCAAAGAGATTGGCATGATATTTATTCAGATTGGCTGGAATAGGATTAGTGGGTAGCAAGTTAGCAACTTAGCATGACATGATAGCAGTCCATAAAACTGCGTGGAATACATAAGAATTTATTGAACCACAACACATTCAAAATCTGGACCAGACCATTACAGTTCTTACTTACTTTCTTGTAATATTCTGTGGTTCCAATTATAATTATTTTTTCTGCAGTGCAGCCAGATCTTTAACCTGTCTTAACTCTTGGAGACTGCAGTGATGTATCATATAAACCCTTTCTTAGTTCAAACCTTCCTAAAAATCCCGCTGGTATCCACATGAAAGAATGCAACATAACTTCTTACAAAAGCTTCCAAACATCTTCACAAACTGATATTTGAGCACCGACTTCCTTTGCTACTCCCTCTCTCTCAGTTTACTAGGCGTGCACGTGTACCTAGGTCGTTAATTTAATCTATATATTTAAATTATATAATGTAAAAATTATATCATTAGAAACTAGAACATCTAAACTTTCTAATGATATAATTTTTATAACATATAACTAATGCTAACTTGATCAAATTTACGACCTAAGAGTACGCGCACGCCTAATAAACTGTGAGAGAGGGAGTACTGAACTTCCAATAATCAATTAATGATATAGTAATAACGCTACAGTCTGTGCATTGGTGTACCTATTATGTGTTCTATATATAGTTATTAAGATTAAAGACTTTTAATTCTTCTAAAACTGCACTTAGAGCTATCTCATAACTTTATTTCAGAACCTTTTATTTGTCCAGGACCCACTCAAATAATTAAACAACCCCATCTTATCGTAAATGCAGACCTTATAACTTCCTGCTCTGTAAGCTATGCACTAACCAAAAGGCCTATCGAGATTCAACGTCAAACACGTGGCGTAATATGGTTAACAGCAAAAGATCTTTTTCAGAAGAAACTGAATGCATATTCACTTACAACGCTTCCGCTGCTCCAGATACCTCCGCTGCCACGATACACTATCCCCCTCCAGTACAACCGCCTCAACCTGCAAAATCGAATTTAAACACAGATCTATGAAGCAATCAACCCAAAGAGCAAGCAAATATCATCTAATACACAAAAAGAGCACCTTCACTATGGACAAAAAGATACCAGTTTCTTAAGAAAATGTTGCAGATGTACATCACAAAACTTAAGAAAAAATGAACTACGATATAACTGACTTGGGATATGCATGACCAAAATTTAGAGAACCTCGTGAGGCTCAGTAATGAAGCAAAAAAGGGCACTAATCTTAAAATCAGAACATCAATCAATGGAGATGGAGACCTACATAATCTGTGGAAGAAGAAAACATGCATAACTTTGTTTTTTTTTTTAAAGACTGGATCCCAACAAGGATGGCCGCACTGGTGGATGATTAGGGGAAATTGAATACTATGCAGAAACGAAGAAATTAGGATATGAAACAAGCTGAATATCCAGTGCGGCCACAATCTATGCATATTATAATGAGCTGACAACCAATTGTTATGTTGAACTAAGAATGAGTCTGGGATATGCGAAAAACATATACAAACAAAATTCAGCAAAGAAATAATAACTGTTATTTCTTAAAGAGGTTTACAAAGATTATTTCTAATTATACAACTTTTGCTAATATTCAAAAATAAGATTTCTAAACTATGGTAATTTCTTGTGTTGGCGTTTTTTTTACAGTAGCCGGCAATAGTGAGCAGAGTAGAGATGTGGCCGAGCACGACAAACAGAAAGACCAAGGGAGTAGAGTGGGGCGAGTAGGAAAGGCTTGAGGGTGAATCCTCCCTGAAGGCGATGTGCAGGTCACAACGGTATGTGTGGAAGGAAGTGGCCCGCAGGAGCAATGCCACCCCTCGAAACCACAGATCGGGGGAGCGGGGAAAATGAAGCACAATAGGTGGTAGCTGGCGGACACAAACGTTCTTCGCATTCCAACACGTGCGGCCCCTTACAACTCCATAAGTGTATATTGATGTCCTTAATATTCCAATCTAGCTCTGCCACTTTGTTGTATAATACTATTTTTTTATCTAAAGCATCAAGTAGTATTTCCTACTCGCGCAGATACTTAAGAGGAAACGACATGATACATCTCCGAGGAACTTTAGCTTATATTCTTAAATATTTTTTAAAAGTTGAAATGAATGCAGTAATACTGAAGTAACATGTCATATATAGCATTAGATGATTATCTCGCGCCGGCGAAGACATTGATGGTGAGGGGGAAACCGAGGAACACATGAAAATCTACTATGCTAGACCTTGTCTTGCACAATATGGCAATCAAAAAAAAGTGGAGATCAAGGAATCTAAATCTGAAGACCTCAAGCTCGACTCAGAGGGGTAGATGATAAATCTAACTCTAAAGCATATGGAAAATCATGGCGCACACCAAGACTCTGATCTAAGATAGTAAGATCTGAAATAAATCTTGCTCAGAGATTGATGGGATAACTGCACTATTTCCCAGGTTATAAGTGCATTTAATGAACTGGTTAAACTCTTAATGTTTAGATTAGAACAGTTCGACCGAGTATTACTATGTATGATAAAAACTGATCAAGCTAAAAGGTTTTTTTCAGGAGATCACCATGCTGATTTGTCCCAACTAAGGAACCTAGGTCAAATTGGAGGGGCTGCTTCTAGCTGATATAGCAAACAATGATTTGTTTTCAAAAACCAAGTATCAGTGCAGAGTGAGCGAACTAACTTAATTTTCAAGTAAACACCAAAGAGTATTACATTATCAAGTAAGTGTATCAAAAAGAGACAAATGCAAATTATAAAGCTACTATTTTTTTCATCCGAACACATAACCTTACTGCCAACCTACATGTCACGCAACAATAGATACTTCTACAAATCTAGTTTGCTAAGGCTACTACTGCTACTTCGCTAGTACTGGTACAACTCTAGTTAGCAGTTACCCCAAATCCAATACTTAATCGTCTCTACTCTCTCAACTGGTTTTTCTACTAATTACCTAATCTTGCTACTCCATACACTGCATGTCGTTTGTGCAATTTTCCCACTTTCCCGTACTTAGTTGAACAGAGTTTCACCTTGGAGTTATGATTGAATTCAAACAGGTGAATATAAAAACTCCTCCAAAAAAGGGAAAAAGTCACTCCGTACATGAACATTTGGAATTTGTCCCCATGAAAACTACCCATAGTATGCCCAAAAAAACAATGCACTGACATGTGAGGTTACTGTTATTCCGAATAGAGAAAATAGCTAAACAATAATCAAGTGCTTCCTGAAGGCGGCAGAAAAGCCAGATTGTAAAACACAAGTCCATCAAAATATATCATTTAAAATGCCATGTACACTTATCTCTATAATGGTACTGCAACGTAATGTCCATTATTTACCTGAAAGTTCCTTTCTGGATGATGGAGTTGCAGTTCTGTTATTTGGTTCCCCGCTGTTTGTCGTGAGCTAATCCTATCACTTGTGTGACGTCTGTCTCCTGAGTTTGGATCCATCTTTGTCCTGTGTATAGAAATAACAAACTAAACGAGCGTAAGAAAAATAACAAACTAAACGAGCGTAAGAAAAATAACATTGACTCATAGAGATGGAGGCTTGTGTATAGAAAAATAACAAACTAAACGAGTGTATCACATTTAGCATCCATGATTGATTCATAGAAATGGAGGCTTGTGTATAGAAATCTAGTATGACTTTCCTTCTTAGTCATTTCATAAATATATGGGAAAGTTCATTTCTGAAGACCCACAATTATCCAAAACATTGGCTTCTATCATCATACTTGAGATGTACATTGGCACCTTTTTCCTGCTTGCCCATAGTAATTACAGAAAGTAGCAAAGATTGGGAAGGAGAGAAGATAGAGGAGACTATACCTCCGGCCAGTGCAACCTAGAGCCGGAGCAGAAGAGATCGGGGAGGCGACCAGCAGCAGCTCGGGGCAGTCTTCTAGGAGATGAGGTCGAGGACGGCCCGGAACTTCAACATGGACGGGACGTGTTCCGCGACCTCCATGGTCACGCTGCCGACTGGCGTTGAGGTAGAAGAGGGCGACCTCTTTGGAGCGTGGGGGCGCGCCGGTCTTTGGGAGGGACTAGGGAGGACGGGCGGCGGCGGCGGCGGTGGCGGCGGCCAATGGGTGCCGGGCCGACCGACCCAACCTCGTGTGCAGGTTTTCTTTCGTGGCCAATCGCTGACTTAAATTTGGGCCGTCGTAGCTCGCCACATTACCTGTACGTACGTACTTGTTGTTCTTGGTCAGTGCCTCGTGCAAGCCTACAAAAGCCCATCCCAAGTTTCAACACTAGTGCTCTGGGATCAAGTATTCTGGGAACCAGACTTTTGGGCATGGCATTATGATCGGCTGGGTGTCTTCTCCGTCAGATCGGCGGATGGTGGAACTTAAAAGAAGGAGAGAGAATTTCTTAGAAGGTAGAGCAGAGCCAGCGAATGTGATCTCTCAAGAAACTAGCTGGAAGAAGCTCTGGAAGGCTAAGGTGCCGTCAAAGCTTCGCATATTTGCTTGGAGACTCGCCCGTTCGACCTTACCGACAGGTGAAGTACGTGCACGCAAACATATGGCCACTACGGCGAGTTGCCCTATTTGTGGTATAGCGGTCGACAATTGGCGTCACTCTTTGTTGGACTGCAATATGGCCAGAAGTGTCTGGTCATTAAAAGATGAAGATGATATTCTACCGCTGTTCGCTGACGAAACTGATAACCCAAAGCTGTGGCTGTTTACATTGAGTGGCATCCTGTCTGAGGAAAAATTGTGGCTACTCTGGTCACTTTATGGGCCATTTGGTGGGCTAGACGGAAGCTCATCCATGAAGGAGTTCATCAGTCACCATTGTCCACGCATGCTTTCATACAACGATACTTAGTTGATGTTGGCGTGTCGAACCAATTGAAGCAAAGCTCTGACAGGGTACCAAGTGGGACTAGAAGGCGCTGGTTGCCTCCTCCAGATGGTGTAGCAAAAATGAACTGTGACGGTGCAGTTGCCAAAACGCAGAACCGAGGAGCGGTCGGGGTAATTTGCAGGGATAGCCAGGGTTCTTTCATGGGAGCTTCGGCTGTTGTTTTTGATGGTATCACTAGCCCTGAGGTTTTGGAAGCGTGGGCCTGTTCTGAAGCCCTTTCCCTTGCTGAAGACCTGCAGGCTCGAAAACTAAAGGTGGCATCTGACTGTTTAAATGTTGTCAAGGAGATACAGACAGGATCAGCGAAGGGGAAGCACTGTATGATCATTAACGAGATCATCTCGAGGAAGGAGTCCTTTCTTAAAGTGGATATTATCCATGAACGACGCGAGGCGAATGAAGAGGCACACAAGATTGCGAGAACTGCTACCTCATTAGATGTTGGTAGACATGTTTGGTTGCTTAACCCTCCGATTGAGATGGGTATTCCTGTAAACATTCTATCTTACGTGAAATAAAGCCCGGTCGTTTAGCTAAAAAAAAAAGTATTCTGGGAACACAACTTTCATTTTTTTTTTGAAGGAAACAGCAGTACTCTGCTGTGGATTTTATTTCAGCTTAAAAAGAGATACATCGTTCGTTACATCTAGAGAGATAAAATTATGGGGATCGCAGTCCCAAAAAACAGAAGAATGCTATCAAAACAAAACCTAGCTATTTTATGAGCCACCTTATTAGCATCACGAAGGCAATGTTGCATCTAAGAAACTTCAATCCTGCTGGCAATCTAAAAGCACTCTCCAAAGGTGTATGTACTCCTGATTTCAATATCATCATTAAAAGCTTGAGCAAGCTCTAGAGAATCAGATTCAAAAATAATAGGGGAGCAACTGATCGCTTCTATCAGAAGTAGGCCATGTTGGAGGGTTTGAGCTTCAGCCGATGTAACATCAGCAATATTAGCTTACACAACCTGATCCCGCTACATCCACTCCTTTGTCATTTCGGATGATTGCACCCGCAGCACCTGAGCCATTAGGAAAATAACAAGCATCAATGTTAAGCTTATACGTGTTAGATTTTGGCATACACCAGAACACCTCCTTTGGTTCAGCTCTGTTTTCTGCGCTACAAAATTTTGATTTAAGCGCCAAGATTGAGAAAGTTGTTTCCCTTGGAGGAGCCACCGATTCTCCTTTCACAAATTCCCTCCGTTGCCACCAGATATACCAAGCTCCAATCAAAATCAACTCCTTCAGGCCATGTATATCCGCAGTACTATGATCTTTTAGGTTCCTGAGCACTTCTTCAATGATCACCAAACCAGATCGATCAACTAAAACGACTGAATTGATTATGGAGAAGAGCCCCAACGATTTCCAAACTAATTTTGCTCTTTGACACATAAATATCATGTGATGAAGGACAAATCTTGCACATCGGGCATTGAAGAAGAAACCGGAATGTGTTTGTCAACTAAGGTAGGTAGTACCGGGAGGGTGTCGGGTAAATATTTCCATGCAAATATCTTTATCTTGCTCGGGAGTTTCAATTTTCAACGTATTTCCCATACTGGATTTTGCGAAGATGGTCCATCGTCATTTGCTCTAGTTAAACGTCTCACATTGCTATGATTCCATTCATTGTAATAGGCTGATCTGACAGAAAAGGTATGTGATTAACTTAAGTGCCATGCAACAAAATCTTCATCCATATTCATACTTAGGGGTATCCGCAGAATCCTAGCAACATCAAGAGGATGGAAGATATCATTCAGTAAAATCTCATCCCATTGCATAGTATCAGAATTAATGAGTTCATACCGTTCTAAGGAGGCTTTGACCTCTTGGTTTCCCAATCATGCGGTTTGGACTAGATGGTACCCAGGGTCCGGCCAAATGTTATCATCAGTTCATCACCCCATATTAGACATCGACCAGATCATCACTTACAGCGCGCTAGAGCAACAATTGACCAACCGTTTTGATTCTTGGCCAGAAGATCAACAGTGAGCTATCGAGTTAGGCACAAATCACTTGCTTGTTAACACGAAACACATAGGTGTAGTGGATGCTCTTTTATAGCCCATGATTTTGTATTTTAGAGTAGAGCAGTTTGCTCGACATGCGAAAAAAGTACATGTTCATTCAGTTCACCTACCATCCATTCATACATTGAGAACAACATAAAAAATGAAGGTGCTTTTGTGAAAGGACTATGCAACATGAAGCGGTGGCTCGATGTGCGGCGATGGCTCAATGTGCGATGATCGCGGCTCCAGATGCGGGCGGCGGCGGCTCTCGATGAGATCGAAAGAAAGTGGCTCTGATACCAAATCAAAGTATTATGGGAAGCGTAACCCTAACATGGGCCGCTGGTGTGCTTTATATATATCATGAACATTGCATTTGGGTCCTCCTCATTATGAGGGGTGTACAAGGTATAGATATAGGAGATATATGTGTATCCTAGATAGTTAAATATACATAGAAAACAATGAACAATTGTTAGTGAGGCCGTTCTCGCAATGCAGACAAGCTGTTCACAAACACTGCTCAGGTGTTTTGTTGTGCTTGTCCATGTTCCAGCTTGATTAGTGGTGCCTTTTTTTCTGTGGGGGGGACTTTTTTTCTCTCTACCCTTTTTGAAGCATAAGGAATGGTATAAACCACAAACGGCGACAGTGCAATAAATCAAGTGAGCTGCAAGCTATATCATGAGCATGAATATTGAGTACTCGACCTTAATGAATAAAAATGACAACCATGAAGGTTTTTGTTCTACTACTAATTTTTCAAAGAACAGTAGCATATTTAAGGAAACAATTATTCTTGATTTCATTTATCACCTCTGAGCAACCAGAGGACGATGCACATCTCGTTAATTGAAGATCGGCAGCGAATGCAAGGCCTTCCTCACAGGCAATAGCTTCGAAAGTCGGCGTAATGCTCAATTCCTTGTCGGTCCACGTCATGCTTAGGCCATGCTTTATGCTAGCCTAAGAAATCTCAACCCAAGTTTCAGCACTAGTCCTGGCACCTCTCATCCAGAACGAACAAGTAGTCTAGGAACACAAGTTCCATTTATCATTACCCCATCTTAGATGCCAAAGCTTTCTTGAGATACAATCGATGAACTGTTTTTGTTCTTAGCGAGAAGTTCTACAGTGAGCTATATGGAGTTAGGCACAGCTCACTTGCTTGTCAATACGAAAACACGTAGACGAAGTGCATGCTCTTTTATAGCCCACAATCTGGTATCCAAGAGTAGAGCAGTTTTCTCGACATGGAGAAAAGTGCATGTGTATTCAGTTCACCTACCATCCATTCATACACGAACATAACCTAAAATTAAGGTTCTTTCCAGGGAAAATGTGAAGTGAAAACCTAAGTAGCACACTATGCTGGTTTAGTTCTATGGTGCTACAACATACTAATATGCATGCATGCAGGCTCTGCCACAACATACTAATATTATTGCATTAATGGCTAAATTTAGAATTTTGAAATTGTTAGCTCATAAACTGTTAATCAGTTTTATTATCATGTACTTGAGGTGAAGTATATTATGATTGTCCATTCGTCCAATGAAATCATTATTGTGTGTCATCTGTAACAGATAACTTTCGGTGTCCAACTGAACATATAACATCGACAAATTATGATTTTAGTATATTATGTTATGTACTATGTAGCGCCGATGGATATATATTCAAGGAGTTCATTATTATTGGTGCATTTGCATGATTATTCATGGAGTTTACTTTTTTGATGAATTTTAAATCTCTTGTTATAGTGTAGCCCGTATTCACAATATTTTTTTTATAAATCTTGAAATTTCCACACTCTCAATCCATATGATGCTCAAACGAATCAACCCTACTCATCTTATCTTAGTACTTTCTCAAATAAAATTTCAACCAAATAATTAAGATATTTTTTATTCAAAGACCCATGCTAGCCTCTGATAAATTCAACCTATCAACGCCTCACATCATCAGACTTTACCTAACTATGAGAGACGGATACCTATCAACTCAACATAGAAAAACCTGCATTGTATGCTACGTCATAATTTTCATATGTATGCAACATAGTTGCAATTTTTACCCACGTCTAAAAAGACTAACATTTCCATCCATATGAAAAAAGTGTATGCAGTGAACCCCAAATTCAAAAATCCATTGAAAAGTTTGTAGTCTCAGATACAATATGAAAACCAACATTATTTAGAGTGCATTCGGAGCATCAGCCCTTCCTAGATAACTTGAGTTATAGTACGTGCATGTAGTACTATTTCGTTTCTTCGAGGTCAAAATGACCTAGGCTTGCTGTATATGTGTATATTATGTTTAATTTAATAGAGTAGTAGTAGCCTCTCTTTCTATAATTTTAAATAAAAATATTAAACATATAAAAACAACATAATAACTATGAAGAAGCGCGTACACCATAAATTTGACCATTTTCTACATACCTCTAGTGTGTATGCCCCAAACAATTAATATACACGCTTGCGGAGTGTCAGCACAACATATGCAGCATAAGCGATTTTTTTAAAATAATACATTTTTTCGATCAAATTTATAAATAATACGCGATTTCAAAAAATTCGAAATCTAGGATTCGGTCGGCCGGCTGCTGCCGACCGGCTGAATGGTAACCGACCACAAAAGCATGTACTAGCACGTAATGTGCACATGCATGTGCATGAGAAAAACTGTCTGGTTGGCCGACAGTGCGCGCGGCTGTTCAACCGATCGAGTCACGGATTTGTAAAACTTTAAAACAACGTATTAGTTGTTAAATTACTGAAAAATGTATTATTTAAAAAACAATCGAATGCGCATAACTCCTCTAAACCAGCAATGAGGATTATCTAAACATGCTATCACACACCCACATGGATCACAATGGGACCAGTTTTAAATCGGTTGGCATGTCACACCTTGCTTATGACCGGTTGTCGTTGCAACAGGAGAGAGAAAAACAAACAATAAACAAAATTAATATTAAGAAGAAAGTCCAACCTTATCAAAGGTCCTGCTCGTGCGCTTCTGTTTCGTCAAATGTCTTCTTCCCGCGCGCGTGCATTGTCGTCTCGCTAAATGTTAGCTTCTCCTTCCACGGGACCTCGTGAAGTGTCTAAATATTCAACAAGTGTCACAATGAGAGAGTTTTTATGTGATTTTCTTTCCTACAAGGAATGCCACAAGTTGTACGTATATTTATTTTCGAGTCGCAAATTTTCAAAAAGAAATATATTTTCAACCGTTTATCTAAACTACGAACGTTTTTCACTATTGTGCTCCCCGCGACGAGATTTTTAATTAAAGCTAGATCCCATAAGAAATTATTTTCTTCCAAAACTATACGGTTTTACTCGTGTTGTAGTGTAAGTGTACTCTAGTATTTAGTGTGGTTGTATTCTTTTTTACTGTACTTTGTACCGTGTTTTTCATTGTAATAGTACTCCGTTTCTAATGTTGTAGTATTCAATTTCTCTTTATAGTTGTATTTCAGTGTCTGTGTAATCGTACCCCTTCTTTTACATGCACTATGTTTTATGTCTACCTTTTTATGTTTACTTGTAATTCGTTCTCTGTATCCTTGTACTTTGTTTTCTCTATACTTGTAATTTGATTTTTATGTACCTATACTTGGTTTTTTGTGTACTAGCACTCTATTCGTACTCGTGTGGTGTAACAGATACTTCGCTTATAGTGTACTTGTACTCCATTTTTCTGCATACTTGCACGCCATTTTCAGTATTCTTGTATTCCGTTTTTATGTATACTTCCCTTATATTTTTGTGCTTAGGAGAGGAGCATTATTTCTCCCGCCTGACGCGCTCGTTCTAGAATATGTTCGCTAGGCGCCCTGACCTTCGCAAAGATCAGGCCTTTTCTAGTTGTACCCCAAAATAATATCTTAGGGAAGAAGAGGAAATTTGTCCAGAATTTTGCAGGCATACACGAGACAAAAACATGATCATAGTCATAAACAATTAGGCTCTTTTTGGTAGATCGATATTTTGTAAACTGAATTATTTCAAAATAAGGGTGTGTTCGGATTGATACAAAGCTTACCCTGTCAATTTTTTATCATGACCAAATGATTGGTTCGTGCTAGATAGTTGCCAACTTTTTGGCTCGCCAATACCACTACCAACTCTAGTTTATTTTTGTAACCAATGGTGACCAACTTGTGAGCAAGGAATAAGTCAACCAAAATATTGGTTAGCTAAAATTTTGGTAGGGCAATTTAGGAAAAAAAATCAAACACACCCAAAGTATTCTGGTGCTTTGCTAACAAATACAAAAAAATTAAATTTGATGCCAAATAGAACCTTAATTTTTAAAATTTGTAAGTACACACTTTTACAATTCATCCAAGGAGCATATGTTCTTTGGAGAAAATACCCTATAGTTGTTGTTATTGATGCTAAGATTTAGAAATTTCAATATAGGTTGGGCTATATGTAGCCCCCTTTTTGGAAAAATTTATAACGATTTTATGAAGTGTCAAAAAAATCTGAAAAAAGCTTAGATGTTAATATTGATGTATTTTTACCAACGTGGCAGATTTCAACTCAAAACACCTTCTAGTTTGGGTTACACAAAGATGGCAAAATCTCACAAATATTGGAGGTTTCAGATTATGCATTCTTCACTATTTCAGATTGAGACCTTTGTCATTTTTGAACAGCCTAAAATATAAAATATTTCAAGTTGATATTTTGCTTGTTGGTAGAATACATCGTTGCCTATATCTAGAATTGTTTTCAGATTTTCTTGAAACTTTGAAATATTATTTTCATTTTTTTCTCAAAAGAAACGAGCTACAAAAGGCTGCACCCTTCTTAAGGTCGTTGTTTGTTGAAGTGTCATTATTTCCATAATTTTTCGGTTCCAGAGAAGTGTCATCATTAACTGATAGGATCTCTGTTCACCACCATATACACAGCGTGGGATCTCCAGGAAAAGGTTGCAGATCCTTCGATTCCAGCTGATTGAGCCGCAGGAATTGGCCGGTGACGACCTGACATCTGACGCGCGAACTTTCTGACTCGTGTACGCGTAGGCGCGACTTACTTTAACTCATCATCAGAAGATTCGGCGGAGACACACCTCAGCATTTCACACTCAGCACTTTTCCCCACGCGCGATCACCGTCGTCGACCAGAGCGACCACCGCACCAAAAAAAGCGCGTCGCCCTCAGCCGCAGGTCAGGTGCATCTTCTCTAGCTCCTTCCCGCACCTTCCCCTGTCCAGTCAGTGACACTCGCCTACCGCCAAATCTTCCAGCTTTCAGGCACCGACCTTCACCGGCCTGGTCTCGCGCGCCGGCGGCGACTGGATGGAGCCCCTGGAGGCGGCCATAGCGGTGATTTTCAACGCGCTGCTGCTGGTGTTCATGGTGAAGCTCTTCTTCGCCATGTTCAACATGAAGCTCGTCGTCATCCTCTTCTACCTCGTCGTCGTCCTCTTCGCCATGGCCTTCTCCGGCCGGGGGCCCAGCGGGTTCCAGCGGTCTGGAGGATTGAGTGCTCGCCGAGCGCGTTTGTTTTGTTTGGGTCAGGTTCTGATCGAGAGCCGGATCGGTCGTGGAACCCGTTGCTTAGTGCTTCATCGCTAATCGGCGGGGAATAGGTCAGCATATCTTTGGTTTAGCAGGGGAAAAGTTGAGCTGGTTCCGGATCCTGTAACAAGGCTTGGATCAGTCAGGAAGAAACAATGCCGTGTAGATGCAGATTATTTCAGCTTGCTTATTTTCTTCCATTTTCGGGTACTATTTCCATGTTTATTCGTGATGTAGCCTTTGCAAGGGGTGTGTTCCTTGTAGAAAATTCGGGGTTGCCTCGTTCTACCAGCTTTTTTTTTTTTCTCCTGGAAAGGAGGAATTATGTCCCCGGCCTCTGCACTCCCAATACATTCGTGCGGGCTTGGCGGTCATGAACATGCTACGCGGTTGTTTGTAGTTTCTCAAAGAAAATGTTGCTACGGGTTGTTGGCATGCCCATGGGCTGGCGATCATTAATCTTGCAAAGAGTTGTTCTGCCTCCGCTCTAAAATCGATTTTATGTTTGGAATAACAACCAACATGCCGCCCTGTTGTTTGGCACCTGCTTCTGAAAATGTCATTTGACCAAAACGAGCGGGGATTTAAAAGCCTGATTGAAGCAAAGCACGCTCTTCTCAAAACCAAAACGTCTATAACTTTGCACATATAGATAAGAGATCAAGTTTTTTCGAAAAGGTTCAAGTACACTTCGTTTCTTTTTTACAAGAGTTCCCAATTTCCCGGGTTGAGGTCCAAATTACTCGCATTGTGATTCAAACAAGAACGGAGAAGCTCCCGTGGGGTGGCTGAAACGTTATATACAGTTCTACAAGAATGGTGCCCTGGAGCTGTTTAAGGATCTCAACTAGAAAAACTGAGGAGAGTGCGTCCTTACACCATATCGAGTTGAGGTTTCTCTCCGGCGGCTGCTAGAAAATCTCGTGTAGGCGGCTCGCGACTGGCTTTTTTCCAGCTCAACCCCGAGATTGATTAACGGTCGCGCCAGCTGATTGTGGAAATTTCTTTTTTTTTCGCGTGAAGCGTAAGCGTACATCGTATTCGGTTCGTTGTGATAGAAAAAGGAGTTCAGACCACGGGCGCTAAGAAAAGAACCAAGGCGCGGCAACCGCAGGCAAGGCTTCGGCGCGACGGCCAAGATATGTCGGCGTGCTCCTCCAGGAGACCACGAGGCGAGCTCCTCCACGCTACGAAGCGCTTGCCTTTGAAGAGTCGCGGTCCTGTGGTCGTTGAAATTGCTAAGAAGCATGTCAGCCACGGCGGCGACGTGTAACCACCCGAACTGCGTAGCTCGACCACGGCGCAATGGCGGGCGTTGCTGCTCCAACCTCAGCCCAGGTCCGGGGTGTGCCACCGCCGCGGCTGGCTGCCCACTACGAACCGGTGAAGAGACGATGCCGCTGCGGCAGTCGGTGGCTGCTAACCCTCCATCAGGATCCTGGCGAGGCAAGCCGACCGCGATACCGCTCGAGAGGATCGGCCACGCGCGCCGCATCGCAGGGCGCCTCTCGCAGGTGAGCCAACGGCGAGGTCGGCTGGGGAAGAGCTATGGCTCCGAGCTTCGGGTTCGACCAAGATGACGCCTCCAGCGGAGGGTACGACGTCAGGAAGGCACCATCTTTGAGAACTACGGCAACGGTAGGGGTATAAGCAACTCGCTCGGATGTTGCGCATGAGAGGCGAAACAACGCCCTTAGGCGTCACCGTCACACATGGTACCTCACCACCGAAAGTGATGTTGGTTCTTCCCCTAGAGCTCCCGCGGTGACCTTTCCACCCAAAGCACTGGGCTAAGGGATCCCCGGCTGCGGATCCTGCTAGGTCGTTGCCCAGGTCGCTGCCGGTGAAGGAGAACCTGAGCAGATCCTCCCCAACAACGCGATGGTACGAGCGCCGGTGAAGAGGGTCGAATCCGGCAATCAACGGGATCGATGTTTGACTACGCTCAAACCTCGAGCTAGGACCGATGCTTGATGAACACAAGGGCCGCTCGCTGGCAGATGCCTGTTTCGAGACCAGATCAACCGGCTGGCGCCTGTGCCCTTGCCAGGATGATACGCGTGCAGCGCACGCGGCTGGTTTTAACCTAAGACCGATCTATCTCAGGCCCTAGCCGCACCATGGTCGCTGTGCGAGGGGAATTGAGTGGCCGGCCAGCCCGCGTGGACCTCCCCCTAACTGGCTTGGTCGAGCCCGAGCGTAAAGCTGACCCTGGCTTGCAAAAACCCTGAATTGGCCCACGCATGACCGTTCGACCCACGCCGATAAAGACATCTTCAGCTGTGGCGGTCCTGAACCTGGGCTCCGGCCAGGCCTCGCATGCCCGTGTCAGCACTCAGCGCTACGCCAAGGCATCCCGATGGCAACACGTCAAGCGCGCCAGATCGGGGGCAGCCATGCCCAAAAAGAGACAAGCCGCCTGGAGGGAACCTACCAGGATGCAAGCTAGCGCAAATGCCGCTATGGAGAGTCACAGGGTAGACTGCGCAGCATCCACCTCGTAGAAGCATACGCCGACTACCCGATGACCGCCGCCGTGCCGCCATCGCCGCGCCGACGCCCGGACGCGCGCGGGCGAGGTGGAGGTGGGTTGACCTCACGCCAGGTGGTGGAGCAGAGCTGGTGGCCCGCCGACCTGTCAAGGCTGGGCCGAGGCCCGATCCTGGGCCAGGATGCGCGCCGCCATCGGCGCTCATCTTAGGCCACCCAGCGCGCGACCGCGGCGCATGCATCCGTCGAGACAACGCAACATCGCGAGCACCGGGCTCGGGGCTCGCCGTTGACCACCAGAGAAGCTCCGCGGCGCCGTTGCATCGGACTTGCTCGCGTCCCCGACGGTGAGTCGGCCGGCAGCGCAGACACGCGGCCGCCGCCGGCTCCGCGCGGGCTTCTGGTCCGCGGGCCTGCGCCGCTCATCGGCTGGCGGAGGGGGAGGAGGGACGGGGGGCTGAACGGGGGCTGGGGTTCTTGCCCTCGACTGCACTCCGCCCCGACGGGCTCGGCAGGGCGCACCGGTTTACTGAAGTTACCCCAACCGGCTGATTGTGGGGGTGTTATATGCCGCTGTCTGGAAGAGCGTTGCCGATCTTAAGCTAACACTAGCCCGGTCGGTTTGAAGTGATGAATGATGACAACATGCAGGCAGAATCTAAGAGAAGAAAAGACACTGGTTCAACAGGAAAAATGCGCCGAAACAACGCCCTCAAAGGAACTTAGCGCTGTACATCCGGGTTCCTCAAAATGATCCACTCATTTTGGTTCATGCGCCAAAGGTGGCTTGCCGATGCTGAGGCTTCCGGCTAATCATATTGCTGGACACAGAAAGCCGATGTACGCCCTAAGCAAAGAAAGAAGTATAAAGTGGAACGGAGAAAGTGACCGGACTGTGCGCTCGCCGAAGCTGCGTCGTCGGTGACTCCAAAGAAGGCCGCAGAGCTCACAAGAGTGTTTACTGTTAGAGTTTAGAGAGGCGGACGAGTCGATCAAGAGGTTATTGACTGCTCGGTGCGGCAGTTCATGTACGCTGCAACGTGAGCATCTTGATGTTTGGGAAAAAAGTTGAGCGCATGGTTCAAGGTGGATGGCTGTTGCGTGTCACCAGTGAACAGGTGCAATGATCAGCTGCAAAGAAATCAAGCTTGAATTTGCCCTGTCCTACGCGCCTTGCACACGCGGCCTTTGCGCCGTCAGTTGTTAGAGTTGATCTTCTCTGCCCTTAACATGCCCGCGTAGGCGGCACCGTGAAAATCAAAGGAACTGCGCGCAGCGACGTGTATAAAGACTGCGCTGGATGACACCCACCTAGCCGTTCCCTCGCACAGACAGTCAGCAAAGTGGAACCACAACATGGCCGTGGATGCGCAAAGCTAGGAGCGACATGATGTTTTTGTAAAAAAAAAAAAATCGAAATGAGGGAAAAATCACCCCACCTTTTGCATTCAAGGGATGTACACGGCTTTTTCATTAGATTATTCACAACAGCTTACAAAAGCAATACAAAAGATCAAACACGGAAGCTACCTCAAACTTGTCAGCTGGGGATGACTGAGTTGATAGGGATTTATACACCAACTCGCATCACGTTCAAAAACCAAATGCCTTCTTGCCGCCCATTTGCGATGGTGAGAAGCAACATGCTAGTTCAAGCAGACTCGCATCGCGCTGCTATCGCACCCGCTGCGGGGTGCCCTCGCAGCTGTCTTCCTCGACCCTATCTCTCGGAGAGATCATTACGCGTCCAGCGCTGCAAGTCCTACTCGTTCCGGTGCCACCGCGGCGTGGGGCGGCTCCTGTCCAGCTGCGCTACATGCATACATCAGCTCGCATCTGGTTGCCGATGCACCTACAACTCCATGCCACCGAGACCAGCGCCATCGGCTATGTGGTAGAGTGACCTGCCACTCCACCGGCATCCGCCGTCAGCATCCGGCGAGCTGCTCCAAGCTGTTGCCCCAAGAGGTAGAACGCGCGCAGATGGTCAGGCCGATGTCCCGGACGACGTCCGTTGGGAACCCCAAGAGGAAGGTGTGATGCGCACAGCGGCAAGTTTCCCTCAGTTAGAAACCAAGGTTTAATCGAACCAGTAGGAGTCAAGAAGCACGTTGAAGGTTGATGGCGGCGGGATGTAGTGCGGCGCAACACCGGAGATTCCGGCGCCAACGTGGAACCTGCACAACACAACCAAAGTACTTTTCCCCAACGAAACAGTGAGGTTGTCAATCTCACCGGCTTGCTGTAACAAAGGATTAACCGTATTGTGTGGAAGATGATTGTTTGCAGAGAAAATAGTAAAAACAAGTATTGCAGTAGATTGTATTTCAGTAAAGAGAATTGGACCGGGGTCCACAGTTCACTAGAGGTGTCTCTCCCATAAGATAAAAGCATGTTGGGTGAACAAATTACAGTCGGGCAATTGACAAATAGAGAGTGCATAACAATGCACATACATGACATGATAAGTATAGTGAGATTTAATTGGGCATTACGATAAAGTACATAGACCGCCATCCAACTGCATCTATGCCTAAAAAGTCCACCTTCGAGGTTATCGTCCGAACCCCTTCCAGTATTAAGTTGCAAAGCAACAGCACAATTGCATTAAGTATGGTGCGTAATGTAATCAACAACTACATCCTCGGACATAGCGCCAATGTTTTATCCCTAGTGGCAACAGCACAACACAACCTTAGAACTTTCCGTCACCTGTCCTGGTGTCAATGCGGCATGAACCCACTATCGAGCATAAATACTCCCTCTTGGAGTTAAAAGCAAAAACTTGGCCAGAGCCTCTAGTAGTAACGGAGAGCATGCAAGATCATAAACAACACATATGTAATAACTTGATAATTAACATGACATGGTATTCTCTATCCATCGGATCCCGACAAACACAACATATAGCATTACGGATAGATGATCTTGATCATGTTAGGCAGCTCACAAGATCCAACAATGAAGCACAATGAGGAGAAGACAACCATCTAGCTACCGCTATGGACCCATAGTCCAGGGGTGAACTACTCACTCATCACTCCGGAGGCGACCATGGCGGTGTAGAGTCCTCCGGGAGGTGAATCCCTCTCCGGCAGGGTGCCGGAGGCGATCTCCTGAATCCCCCGAGATGGGATTGGCGGCGGCTGCGTCTCTGGAAGGTTTTCCGTATCGTGGCTCTCGGTACTGGGGGTTTCGCGACGAAGGCTATTTGTAGGCGGAAGGGTAGGTCAAGAGGCGGCGCGAGGGACCCACACCACAGGCCGGCGCGGCCAGGGCCTGGGCCGCGCCGCCCTGTGGTCTGGCCACCTCGTGGCCCCACTTCGTTGACTCTTCGGTCTTCTGGAAGCTTCGTGGAAAAATAGGGACCTGGGTCTTGATTTCGTCCGATTCCGAGAATATTTCGTTACTAGGATTTCTGAAACCAAAAACAGCAGAAAACAACAACTGGCACTTCGGCATCTTGTTAATAGGTTAGTTCCAGAAAATGCACGAATATGACATAAAGTGTGCATAAAACATGTAGATAACATCAATAATGTGGCATGGAACATAAGAAATTATCGATACGTTGGAGACGTATCAGCATCCCCAAGCTTAGTTCTCGCTCGTCCCGAGCAGGTAAAACGATAACAAAGATAATTTCTGAAGTGACATGCCATCATAATCTTGATCATACTATTTGTAAGCATATGTAATGAATGCAGCGATCAAAACAATGGTAATGACATGAGTAAACAAGTGAATCATAAAGCAAAGACTTTTCATGAATAGTACTTCAAGACAAGTATTAATAAGTCTTGCATAAGAGTTAACTCATAAAGCAATAAATCAAAGTAAAGGTATTGAAGCAACACATAGGAAGATTAAGTTTCAGCGGTTGCTTTCAACTTGTAACATGTATATCTCATGGATAATTGTCAACATAGAGTAATATAACAAGTACAATATGCAAGTATGTAAGAATCAATGCACAGTTCACACAAGTGTTTGCTTCTTGAGGTGGAGAGAGATAGGTGAACTGACTCAACATAAAAGTAAAGAGAATGGTCCTTCAAAGAGGAAAGCATCGATTGCTATATTTGTGCTAGAGCTTTTATTTTGAAAACATGAAACAATTTTGTCAACGGTAGTAATAAAGCATATGAGTTATGTACATTATATCTTACAAGTTGCAAGCCTCATGCATAGTATACTAATAGTGCCCGCACCTTGTCCTAATTAGCTTGGACTACCGGATCATCACAATGCACATGTTTTAACCAAGTGTCACAATGGGGTACCTCCATGCCGCCTGTACAAGGGTCTAAGGAGAAAGTTCGCATTGGATTTCTCGCTTTTGATCATTCTTCAACTTAGACACCCATACCGGGACAACATGAATAACAGATAATGGACTCCTCTTTAATGCATAAGCATGTGGCAACAATTATTATTCTCATATGAGATTGAGGATATATGTCCAAAACTGAAACTTCCACCATGATTCATGGCTTTAGTTAGCGGCCCAATGTTCTTCTCTAACAATATGCATGCTCCAACCATAAAGGTGGTAGATCTCTCTTACTTCAGACAAGACGGACATGCATAGCAACTCACATGATATTCAACAAAGAATAGTTGATGGCGTCCCCGTAAACATGGTTATCGCACAACAAGCAACTTAATAAGAGATAAAGTGCATAAGTACATATTCAATACCACAATAGTTTTTAAGCTATTTGTCCCATGAGCTATATATTGCAAAGGTGAATGATGGAATTTTAAAGGTAGCACTCAAGCAATTTACTTTGGAATGGCGGATAAATACCATGTAGTAGGTAGGTATGGTGGACACAAATGGCATAGTGGTTGGCTCAAGTATTATGGATGCATGAGAAGTATTCCCTCTCGATACAAGGTTTAGGCTAGCAAGGTTATTTGAAACAAACACAAGGATGAACGGTACAGCAAAACTCACATAAAAGACATATTGTAAACATTATAAGACTCCATACCGTCTTCCTTGTTGTTCAAAACTCAATACTAGATATTATCTAGACTCTAGAGAAACCAAATATGCAAACCAAATTAGCAAGCTCTAAGTGTTTCTTCATTAATGGGTGCAAGGTATATGATGCAAGAGCTTAAACATGAGCACAACAATTGCCAAGTATCAAATTATCCAAGACATTATAGCAATTACTACATGTATCATTTTCCAATTCCAACCATATAACAATTTAACGAAGAAGAAACTTCGCCATGAATACTATGAGTAGAGCCTAAGAACATATTTGTCCATATGCTACAGCGGAGGGTGTCTCTCTCCCATAAAGTGAATGCTAGGATCCATTTTATTCAAACAAAACAAAAACAAAAACAAACTGACGCTCCAAGCAAAGTGCATAAGATGTGACGGAATAAAAATATAGTTTCGGGGAGGAACCCGATAATGTTGTCGAGCATCCCCAAGCTTAGACGCTTGAGTCTTCTTATAATATGCAGGGGTGAACCACCGGGGCATCCCCAAGCTTAGAGCTTTCACTCTCCTTGATCATATTGCATCATACTCCTCTCTTGATCCTTGAAAACTTCCTCCACACCAAACTCGAAACAACTCATTAGAGGGTTAGTGCATAATAAAAATTCACATGTTCAGAGGTGACACAATCATTCTTAACACTTCTGGACATTGCATAAAGCTACTGACATTAATGGATCAAAGAAATTCATCCAACATAGCAAAAGAGGCAATGCGAAATAAAAGACAGAATCTGTCAAAACAGAACAGTCCATAAAGATGGATTTTATTAGGCCACCAGACTTGCTCAAACGAAAATGCTCAAATTGAATGAAAGTTGCGTACATATCTGAGGATCATGCTCGTAAATTGGCTTAATTTTCTGAGCTACCTACAGAGAGGTAGACCCAGATTCGTGACAGCAAAGAAATCTGGAACTGCGCAGTAATCCAAATCTAGTACTTACTTTTCTATCAAAGACTTTACTTGGCACAACAAAACATAAAACTAAGATAAGGAGAGGTTGCTACAGTAGTAAACAACTTCCAAGACACAAATATAAAACAAAAATACTGTAGTAAAAACATGGGTTGTCTCCCATAAGCGCTTTTCTTTAACGCCTTTCAGCTAGGCGCAGAAAGTGTAACTCAAGTAACATCAAGAGACGAAGCATCAACATCATAATTTGTTCTAATGATAGAATCATAAGGTAACTTCATTCTCTTTCTAGGGAAGTGTTCCATAACTTTCTTGAGAGGAAATTGATATTTAATATTACCTTCCTTCATATCAATAGTAGCACCAACGGTTCGAAGAAAAGGTCTTCCCAATATAATGGGGCAAGATGCATTGCATTCAATATCCAAGACAATAAAATCAACGGGGACAAGGTTATTGTTAACCATAATATGAACATTATCAACTCTCCCCAAAGGTTTCTTTTTAGCATTATCAGCGAGATTAACATCCAAATAACAATTTTTCAATGGTGGCAAGTCAAGCATATCATAGACTTTTTTAGGCATAACGAAATACTTGCACCAAGATCACATAAAGCATTACAATCAAAATCTTTAACTCTCATTTTAATGATGGGCTCCCAACCATCCTCTAGCTTTCTAGGAATAGAAGTTTCAAGTTTTAGTTTCTCTTCTCTAGCTTTTATGAGAGCATTTGTAATATGTTTTGTGAAAGCCAAATTTATAGCGCTAGCATTGGGACTCTTAGCAAGTTTTTGCAAGAACTTTATAACTTCAGAGATGTGGCAATCATCAAAATCTAACTCATTACAATCTAAAGCAATGGGATTATCATCCCCAAGGTTGGAAAAAATTTCAGCAGTTTTATCACGAGCAGTTTCAGCAGTTTTAGCAGTTTCAGGTAATTTTGCGCGCTTTGCACTAGGAGTAGAAGCATTGCCAACACCAATTATTTTACCATTGATAGTAGAAGGTGCAGCAACATATGAATCATTAGCATTGCTAGTGGTGGTAATAGTCCAGACTTTAGCTACATTTTCCTTTTTAGCTAGTTTTTCATTTTCTTCTCTATCCCACCTAGCACGCAGTTCAGCCATTAATCTTATATTCTCATTAATTCTAACTTGGATGGCATTTGCTGTAGTAACAATTTTATTTTCAATATCCATATTAGGCATAACTTTCGATTTCAAAAGATCAACATCGGAGGCAAGACTATCAACTCTAGAAACAAGAATATCAATTTTATTGAGCTTTTCCTCAACATGATTTGTTAAAGGCAGTTTGTGTACTAATAAATTCTTTAAGCATGGCTTCAAGTCCAGGGGTGTATTCCTATTATTGTTGTAAGAATTCACATAAGAATTAGCATAACCGTTACCATTATTATAAGGATATGGCCTATAGTTATTACTAGAATTGTTCCGATAAGCATTGTTGTTGAAATTATTATTTTTAATGAAGTTTACATCAACATGTTCTTCTTGGGCAACCAATGAAGCTAATGGAACATTATTAGGATCAACATTAGTCCTATCATTCGCAAGCATAGGCATAATAGCATCAACCTTATCATTCAAGGAAGAGGATTCTTCAACAGAATTTATCTTCTTACCTTGTGGAGCTCTTTCCGTGTGCCATTCAGAGTAATTAACCATCATATTATCAAGGAGCTTTGTTGCTTCACCAAGAGTGATGGACATAAAGGTACCTCCAGCAGCTGAATCCAATAAATTCCGCGAAGAAAAATTTAGTCCTGCATAGAAGGTTTGGATGATCATCCAAGTAGTCAGTCCATGGGTTGGGCAATTTTTAACCAGAGATTTCATTCTTTCCCAAGCTTGAGCAACATGTTCATTATCCAATTGTTTAAAATTCATTATGCTACTCCTCAAAGATATAATTTTAGCAGGGGGATAATATCTACCAATAAAAGCATCCTTGCATTTAGTCCATGAATCAATACTATTCTTAGGCAGAGATAGCAACCAATCTTTAGCTCTTCCTCTTAATGAGAAAGGGAACAATTTTAACTTTATAATGTCACCATCTACATCTTTATATTTTTGCATTTCACATAGTTCAACAAAATTATTGAGATGGGCAGCAGCATCATCAGAACTAACACCAGAAAATTGCTCTCTCATGACAAGATTAAGTAAAGCAGGTTTAATTTCAAAGAATTCTGCTGTAGTAGCAGGTGGAGCAATAGGTGTGCATAGGAAATCATTATTATTTGTGCTAGTGAAGTCACACAACTTAGTATTTTCAGGGTTGGCCATTTTAGCAATAGTAAATAAAGCAAACTAGATAAAGTAAATGCAAGTAAACTAATTTTTTTGTGTTTTTGATATAGCAAACAAGAAAGTAAATAAAGTAAAGCTAGCAACTAATTTTTTTGTGTTTTGATATAATGCAGCAAACAAAGTAGTAAATAAAATAAAGCAAGACAAAAACAAAGTAAAGAGATTGAGAAGTGGAGACTCCCCTTGCAGCGTGTCTTGATCTCCCCGGCAACGGCGCCAGAAATTTGCTTGATGCGTGTAGTTGACACGTCCGTTGGGAACCCCAAGAGGAAGGTGTGATGCGCACAGCGGCAAGTTTCCTCAGTTAGAAACCAAGGTTTAATCGAACCAGGTAGGAGTCAAGAAGCACGTTGAAGGTTGATGGCGGCGGGATGTAGTGCGGCGCAACACCGGAGATTCCGGCGCCAACGTGGAACCTGCACAACACAACCAAAGTACTTTGCCCCAACGAAACAGATGAGGTTGTCAATCTCACCGGCTTGTTGTAACAAAGGATTAACCGTATTGTGTGGAAGATGATTGTTTGCAGAGAAAATAGTAAAAACAAGTATTGCAGTAGATTGTATTTCAGTAAAGAGAATTGGACCGGGGTCCACAGTTCACTAGAGGTGTCTCTCCCATAAGATAAAAGTATGTTGGGTGAACAAATTACAGTCGGGCAATTGACAAATAGAGAGGGCATAACAATGCACATACATGACATGATAAGTATAGTGAGATTTAATTGGGCATTACGACAAAGTACATAGACCGCCATCCAACCGCATCTATGCCTAAAAAGTCCACCTTCGGGTTATCGTCCGAACCCCTTCCAGTATTAAGTTGCAAAGCAACGAGACAATTGCATTAAGTATGGTGCGTAATGTAATCAACAACTACATCCTCGGACATAGCGCCAATGTTTTATCCCTAGTGGCAACAGCACAACACAACCTTAGAACTTTCCGTCACCGTCCCGGTGTCAATGCGGGCATGAACCCACTATCGAGCATAAATACTCCCTCTTGGAGTTAAAAGCAAAAACTTGGCCGGAGCCTCTACTAGTAACGGAGAGCATGCAAGATCATAAACAACACATATGTAATAACTTGATAATTAACATGACATGGTATTCTCTATCCATCGGATCCCGACAAACACAACATATAGCATTACGGATAGATGATCTTGATCATGTTAGGCAGCTCACAAGATCCAACAATGAAGCACAATGAGGAGAAGACAACCATCTAGCTACTGCTATGGACCCATAGTCCAGGGGTGAACTACTCACTCATCACTCCGGAGGCGACCATGGCGGTGTAGAGTCCTCCGGGAGGTGAATCCCCTCTCCGGCAGGGTGCCGGAGGCGATCTCCTGAATCCCCCGAGATGGGATTGGCGGCGGCTGCGTCTCTGGAAGGTTTTCCGTATCGTGGCTCTCGGTACTGGGGGTTTCGCGACGAAGGCTATTTGTAGGCGGAAGGGTAGGTCAAGAGGCGGCGCGAGGGACCCACACCACAGGCCGGCGCGGCCAGGGCCTGGGCCGCGCCGCCCTGTGGTCTGGCCACCTCGTGGCCCCACTTCGTTGACTCTTCGGTCTTCTGGAAGCTTCGTGGAAAAATAGGGACCTGGGTCTTGATTTCGTCCGATTCCGAGAATATTTCGTTACTAGGATTTCTGAAACCAAAAACAGGAGAAAACAGCAACTGGCACTTCGGCATCTTGTTAATAGGTTAGTTCCAGAAAATGCACGAATATGACATAAAGTGTGCATAAAACATGTAGATAACATCAATAATGTGGCATGGAACATAAGAAATTATCGATACGTTGGAGACGTATCAGCAGGTAGAGCCACCATCGTCCGATCCGGGAGACCTAGATCTAGGGTTTCCCTCGGAGCAGCACGAGTGGGTAGATGCATGTTGCGATGGTGATGCCTTCAAGAAGGTAACGACGCGTAACGTCGCCATCGCCCACCATGACCAGGGTCGGAGCACGATTATCATCGGCAGCCGCACCTCTCCAACTCACCGAGTGTAGTGACGAGACAAGCAAATACGATGCCTTCGACAAGGTAACGACGCCAAGCGACGCCGCCATCGTCCTCCAAGACCGAGAGCGAAGCGCGGTTTTCACCGGCTGCCCCGTCATCCTAAGCTCGTCGTCGACTGGATCTTCACCGCCGGAGATCTGTGTGGGATCCCAAGATCGCCCACCCCAGATCCCAACGAGGCCGTCCACCTCTGGAGAGTAGGTCGCCGCCGCCATGCCCGGGGCCACCGCCCCGGCTCCCATGTGATGCGGGCGGATCAGCCCGCCGCGCGGAGGAGAAGGTGCAGCAGACACGGCCACCTCCAGGCCCCAAGGGCCAAGATCCGGCCACACCACCACCGCCGCCGCCTCGCCTTCCGGCCACCGACGCCGCGCACCACCACCACCACAGAAGAGATCAGGAGCGCTGCCCCCACCCCCCCAGGGCCGCGACCAACTGAAACCCCCGCCGCCGCCATGCCGCGCGGGCTTTGCCCGGCGACACCTCCGGTGGCGGCGAGTGGAGGGAGGGGGCCGGAGGGCAGGTGAGGAGGGGCTAGGTCGATTTGATGTTTTTGTCATGGGTACATTGCCTCTTAAGCAAAGATTGGACCATTATTTTGACGTACATATTTAAGTAAAAATCACTTCATTGTAAACTTCTTTGATTACTCGTTTATTGATATAATTTAGGTTTCACGAATTGCAATAATATTTTACATGCCACTAAAGTTAGAAAAGTTCAACTGCCCACATGTTAGGTCTTCAACTATTTCAAAACAGTGGATGTATTGTTATGTGAACAACAGGGAGTATGTTTACCCCGCCTCATGTACTAACTTCTAGTAGCACATACCAAGCATGTACGTATTAAACGACGGGTGCACATGATTGAAGTACTGAGATACAGACAACAAATGAGAAATTAATAACATTAATGTGTAGACGCCCTATATATGCTTCTTTGTGACTACTTAGTTTTTGTGTGCATCAATAGATTTTGATATTTTTCCATGTGTTATTCGTTTTCTCCTATTAATTATAATTATTCAGCATATCTCTCGGCTTTGTTTGAGAGTCATGATCTACCATCTTACATAGTACTATAGGTACGAATGAAGAGCTTACTACTAGCTAGGGTTGGGATGCCTAGGGAAAGATGATCTAAGGTTGAAGTGCCCCTCGAGGTCATATGTGTATCATCGCTTTACAAGCAAATAGACTGATGGATCAGAACTAATAGCATCTCCATTCGTATCTCCCAAACACCGCCCGAAAAAAGCGTAGGATCGATCATTTGGGGGACGCCGCAAGGTGTTGTCGCTTTTGGGGAAGCCGCAAGTTGTTGTTGCTTTTAGCGCCGCAAAAAAAGCTAGGCGTTCCCCCGCGTCCTCGAGGTGCCGTTGCCGCTCCTCCGCGAAGAAGCGGTGGCCCGCCTCCTCTATCGGCACCTGTTGGACGTTGGATGGAGACGTCGATGACGCGGTGCCACTGCTTCTCGTTGGCTTTCTCGCAGGCATGTGCGTCGTCCTCAGTGTTCTTCAGCTAATCATAGAACGCGAGGATGGCCCTTTGCTCCGCCGACTGCTCCTCCGGGTCAGGCCCGTTGTCGCTCTAGCAGTCGAGGTCGTCATTGTCCGCCTCCTCCTCCGCGTCCGACACTGGAGAAATCAGTGTCCAGAAATAAATATGATGCAGTTCCCACGTTAAGAACACAACATGAACATCTTATTGTTACATAATATGATGATCCGGAAACACATAAACAGAAATGTGAAAATTAAAGGCCATTGAATTTTTGTTAAACATCGTTGGCTATTGCATTCAAAAAGTTAAACAAGCCTAAAAATCAGTCATAATAAATAAGCTCAATTTTCTTCCCCTCTTTGTGCACGAGTTCGTTGCTCTTCTTTCTTCAAATTATTACGGATCCTATTCTCTACCTTAGGACATCTCTAGCCGATCCCTTATAAATTAACGCCTTAAACGGCTCCTTATCCTTTAAGTCCTGAAGTTTGGTCTGCCGAATGAAAGAGGTTCTTAGCCGATCTCCTATACTTAACTCCCTAAAATATCATGCCATTTTATTGCAATTATACTTGAATCCACGACATTCAAAATACACAAGCATAGCATAGGCACACAAATCAATAGCATAGTCTCGTAATCCACACAAATCCATACCAAAGATCATAACTAAAACAAATCGATAACATAGATCATAGTGCTCTATATATCTTCTCCACTTGATAAAATTGAACCGGCATTGGGACTCATAACCTATTTAAGAGTGATGCTATTGATCTAGCTTCTCGGCTTGTATTCAACTTGTTAAAACGCTCATTAATCTTTTTCCAAAATAGTTCGCACGGTTGCTTAACTCCATTTTTAGAGTACAATGCCTCCTCAAGAAGAACATGATCTTCCATGCGAATGAAAATGCATTATCATCATCCTCTATCCATTTGAGCAGCTCTCTCATTTTGTACTTCTTCAGGAAACTACAAATTTTAAATGAAATTAAGTAAACACACTCACATATATCTCCTACCTCATTCACAAGAAGAAAAAGTGTAAACAAATACCTTGTTGGCATTGTGCCGGCCGTCAAGGGTGCGCCCTTGGGATGACAAGGGAACCGAGGACGCCACTGCCGGTTCCGGCGCTCCTACGATGGCGAGAGATTGCGCGGAGATGGGCTCAGCCTCCCTCATCTCCATGGGTGTGCTAGACTTGGCGACAACTGATCAAACGACGGCGATCGGGGTTGGCGGCAACCCTAGGCCATGCGCCATAAACTACGAATCAGACGTCGGGCGTGGGGGTCGTGAGACGTCCGAAAGTAGAAGGAAAACCTCAGAGGAGGTCATTTTTTTCTAGAGAATCTGCAGCCGAGTATATTGGAAGAGAGAGAGCAGCAACGCGTTGAATTTGGCGTTGAACGCCCACCAGGCCATCGCCTGCACCTTGCGTGCGCATCCTCTTAGGATTTATTTGTCACTAGAGTTTTTGTGGGTATTGGTGGGGATAATCCCCGCCAAACTGTAAATCCCCACTTACTTCTATAAACATGTTTGGTTCTAGAGTATTGAGCGAGTTTAATCTCCGCGTATCCCCACTTTTTCTTCCATGTTGAGTAGTGTAGGTGTTTCTTTGGGTCATAGTTTGGAGGAGATATCGGTTTCGGACAACGTCTTGAGGCATTTGGAATATGACCGCATCACGGTCATCCCAAAGGCTTTGGCGGGGGTTGAACCATCTTCTTTAGAGGAGGAGAAAGATGATGTCATCTCAGATGGTCGTCTTCTTTCGATTCTAATAGGTGGTATTTTAGAGGTGGACTTAGAACAGTCGGGGCTAGAATTATTTTATGATCTAAAATCTTTTCAACGTACTTCTAAGTCTTCGGTTGAAAAAAAAAAGAAAAGGCATGGATTAGGGATAAATACAAAATCTAAAATAATTTCTAAATGAATGGAATATTTAGGAATAGCAGAGGTCTTCGAGACTTATAGCTAAATATTCTCATATTGCCGATTGTTGTAAGGACTATAATTATATTTTATAGCTATTTCTGAGATAGGTAAGCGAGATTACTCTCAAAGTCTCTTAAACCGGTTATCTGGAAGAATGGACTTTGAGTGGTTTTCTCGCCCACCTCGTGGTAGGTCCGGTGGCTTGCTTGTTGAAGTCCGCACAGATTACTTAGAAGTTTTAACTAATTCTGATGGCGAGTATCATATCAAACTCACTATTCGGAACAGAGCTAATAATTTTATTTGGAGTCTGGTCTCCGTTTATGGTGCTGCCCAGGACAAGTTTAATCCAAAAAAATTACTTGAGCTTGTTAATCTTGCAAAGGATGATCCTTATCCCTTCTCATAGGGGGGACTTCAATTTGCTTAGATTCCGCCATGAAAAAAGTAAAGGTCAATTTTGTGGCCACTGGCCTTTCTTGTTTAATGATGGCATTGATAGGTTGGACTTGAGAGAGGTTGAGATGGAAAGCCGACAGTTTACTTGGGCTAACAATTACTTGACCCAACATACGAGAAACTAGATCGCGTGTTGATGGACACTACTTGGAAGGATAAATACCCTATAGTGTTTGTACGCACTCTAGAAATTGTTGGACCATGTCCCTTACTTTTAACTACTGGAAATCCAAGACCGCTGTCTAAACGTCCGTTCAAGTTTGAACTTGGATGGATACAGCGGGATGATTTTCTCGAGATGGTTAAGAATATATGGGAAAGACCAGTATCTGGCAACAACTCGATAGTAAGGTGGAATAAAAAGATGTGTGCTCTACGCAAACACATTTCTTGATGGGCTAGCCACACGGCTGGTATTCGTAAAAAGAGAAGCTTTGCTTATCAACTATAATTGATGAGCTGGAGGCGTTCGCTGAAGTTAGAACACTAACCAGCCTAGAATTGGAATTAAAAAACCAATCTAATGCTCAATTAGCGGGTCTTCTTCAGGAAGAAGAGTTGAAATGGTACCAGCGTTCAAAAGCCCAATTCATTCTAGAAGGAGATTCAAATACTAGATATTTTCATGGGATTGCCAATGGCTATAACGAGAAAAAAGCGTATATAATCTCTAGTACACGATGAGGGGTCATTTGAGGGCCATGATCAACTCAAATCCTATATTACTAATTATTACAGGGGGCTATTTGGTCCACCGGATGCGAGTTCCTTCTCTCAGGATGAATCTCAAATAGCCGACATACCCCTAGTGTCTCCAAGGGATAATGCTATTTTAGCGGCTCCTTATTCAGATGAGGAAGTTAATAAAGCTATTTTTCAAATGGAACATAACAAAGCCCTGGGTCCAGATGGTTTCCCTGCTGAATTTTATCAGACTTCTTAGGACACCATTAAATCGGACCTTCTGCAAATGTTCAACGTTTTACACACATGACAGTTGGAGTTATTCCGTCTAAACTTTGGTGAGGTTATCTTGTTACCTAGGGTTAAGGAGGCAGAAAGGATTCAACAATATAGGCCTATCTGCCTCTTAAACGTACCTTTCAAGATATTCATGAAAGTGGCCACCATTAGACTGAATACAGTGATTGATTATGTGGTGAGGCTGTCGCAGACCGCATTCATGCAAATACGTAATATCCTAGACGATGGGGTAGTGGTCCTACATGAGGCAGTACATGAACTGCACCAAAATAATGAATGGGGTTATTTTAAAGCTTGATTTCGAGAAGCTTACGATAAAGTAAAGTGATCTTTCCTTCATCAGACACTCAGGATGAAAGGTTTTCACCAGAGTGACGTGCTTTGATCAATGATTTCGTGTCTGGAGGAAGCATTGCGATCCGTTTTAATGATGACACGGCACATTTTTTCCACACAAGAAAAGGTTTGCGCCAAGGTGACCCTCTATCACCACTAGTGACTGATATGCTCGTCATTTTCATCGAACGTGCTAAATCTGATGGCCAAATTGAAGGGGTGATCCCACATCTGGTCGATGGGGGTCTATCAGTCCTTCAATTCGCTGACGATACAGTTTTATTTATGGAACATGACCTCGATAAAGCTCGAAATTTAAAGCTAATGTTGGCGGCTTTTGAGCAATTATCGGGTCTCAAACAAAACTTCCATAAAAGTGAATTGTGTTGCTTCAGCGAGGCTCGGGACTTGATACGTCTCAAACGTATCTATAATTTTTGATGCCCCATGCTTGTTTTACACCAATTCATATATATTTTGCTCATGCTTCGTTGCACTTTTATATATTTACCGGCACTAACCTATTAACAAGATGCCACAGTGTCAGTTCCCTGTTTTCTGCTATTTTGTATTTCAGAAAAGTTGTACAGGAAATATTCTTGGAATTGGACGAAGCAAAAGCCGAAGTCAATATTTCTCTGTAACGAAGACTGAGTCCAGAGGGGAGTCGAAGGGGGCAGCAGGGCGGCCACGCCAGCCCTAGGCACGGCCTAGCCCTGGCCCGCGTCTAGAGGTGGTGTGGGCCACCCTAGCCTCCACCGACATCGCCCCTCCGCCTATTTAAGCACGATCTCGGGAAAACCCTGAATACAGAAGTCTCCATCCACGAAAAGTTTCGTCGCGGCCGCCATCGTAGAACCCATCTCAGAAGGGTTCTGAACCTCTTCCGGCACCCTGCCGGAGGGGGAAATCATCGCCGAAGGCATCTACATCGCCATGCCCGCCTCCGAAGTGATGCGTTAGTAGTTCATCCCTGGACTATGGGTCTATAGAAGTATCTAGATGGTTGTCTTCTCCAATTTGTGTCTCATGTTTAGATCTTCTGAGCTATCCTACATGATCAAGATCATCTTTATGTAATTCTACATGTTGTGTTTGCTAGGATCCGATGAATATTGTATACTATGTTGAGGTCGATTATATATTCATGTCATATGTTATTTGTGATCTTGCATGCTCTCCGTTGCTAGTAGATACTCTGGCCACGTAGATGCTTGTGACTCCAAGAGGGGGTATTTATACTCGATAGTAGGTTCATGCCTCTAGTTTTTTGGGATAGTGACAATAACTTCTAAGATTGTAGATGTGTTGTTGCTACTAGGGAGAAAAAATAATGTTTTATCCAAGGGTAATTCTATTGTTTACTATAAACACATTGCTTAATGCGATAATCTGTTGCCTGCAACTTAATACTGGAAGGAGTTCGGACGATAACCGGAAGGTGGATTATTAGTCATATACGCAGTTGGATTACGTTCTATGTATTATGTCGTAATTCCCAAACAAATCTCATAGTAATAATCTTGTCATGTATGGTCGATATTCTGTCAATTGCCCAGCAGTAATTTGTTCACTCAGCCTGTTATTTATCTTTATGGAGAGACACCTCTAGTGAACTGTGGACCCCAATCCTTTCCTTTACACTAATAAATTCATTCACTGCAATCCTGCTCTGTTACTTTTCGCAAAAACTGTTCTCTTTAATTACTGCAAGCATCTCCGTCCACTCGATACATTTAATCCTTTGTGTTCAGCAAAACCGGTGAGATTGAAAACCTCACTTTAAGTTGGGGCAAAGTATTTTGGTTGTGTTGTGTGCAGGTTCCACGTTGTTGCTGATGCCGGTAGTGGGCCCTGCCACTAGCTAGCAACACCTTTAGAAGTCACACATTTCTCCTACTGGTCGATTAAATCTTGGTTTCTTGCTGAGGGAAAACTTGTTGTTGTGCTCATCATACCTTCCTCTTGGGGTTCCCCAACGGTGTGCAATCTGCACTCATCAGGACTCAGTTGCCACATACACGTTGTTTGATTCATTATCGGAGATTAACAATTGCTGAGTGGAAACTAGTGGAGGAAAGACTTCATAAGCGTCTTAGGGGGTGTTTGTTTGGGCTGTGGCTGGCTGGCTGTGCAGAAAAAGCTGCTGTGCAGAGAAAGCTGCTGTGCAGGAAAAGCTGCTGTTCCGAGTTTTACTGTTTGGCAACTTGGCTGGCTGTCTAGCTGTATGCTGACAAATTGTCTGAAATACCCTTAGAGTTTCGAGAACATGTATATTTGTTGATTAAAGTGTACAAACAGAACATGTATATTTGTTGATTAAAGTGTACAAACATACATGTCGCTGAGATAAACATATGAATATTCATTTACAAAATAATAGAACATCCATTTAGATACAATTTATTTCGGATGCATTCTTCCTCTCTAATTAAATTTTCAGTTAAAGAAAAGAGAAAAAGAAAAAATAAAAGAAAAGAAAAACCAGCCGGGCCACACTGTCGTCTCTCTCCTTTATCCTCTCTGTGTTTAGTTCGCGTCCTCCACCCGAGCGGAGCTTCCCTGACTCCGCACATCACTGCCGCACGAGCTGCTCCCTAGTGCCCTCCGCCGCCGGCCGCTGCTCTCCTTCTCCTTCCCGGCCTCTCCTCCTTCCCTCCCCACGAGCTGCTCCCTAGTGCCCCGCTCGCCCGCGCTTGCTCCCCGACGCCCAGTCGCCACGGTCGTCCGTTGCGTGCTCTCCGATGCCCAGCCGCCATGGCCATCCCCGACCCCAGATAACCGTCGCGCCGTCACTGCCTCACCTTCCTCTACCTCCTGGACGAAGGAGTCGCCACGGGAGCTCGGAATCAAGCAGATCGCCGCCGTCTTCCCGAAGCACGGAAGAAGTCCTCCGCCGTCCTCCGCACGGGATGGGGAGGAGTTCGACCGGGGACGAGGTCTACCGAGGAGGAGCTCAGCCCGGGGGGGTGAGGGCGGACAGGGGTGGTCCGATGGCGCAAGTCAGGAGGGCGGTCGATGGATCTGGGGCGGCGGTGGTCGGGTGAGGACGGCAAGGAGGAGGTCCGTCGGTAGATTGGATAATGATACGGGGGCGAGGCTCAGGATGGCAGTTTGCTCGTAATTTCCTCAAACCAAATGTCCGAAGAGAAAACGATTCGCTCGCAGCCCCGGGAAGCCGCGGGAAGCACCTCCAGAGGTGCTTTCCCTGGTATACCTGTTTTGCTCCATGGCTTCGGCGAAGCCTACCGCCAACGCACACCGTTTGGTTCATCTGACCTGCTTTTGCTTTTGGAAAGCCACTAAAAGCTGAAACAAACACCCCCTTAGTAGTTGGAAAGGTAAAGTGCTATCCCTTGGAGGAAGACTAGTACTCATTAATTCAGTACTTACCAATATGGTGATGTATATAATGTCCTTCTTCCTTTCACAAAAAGGAGTATTACACGAGATCGACTATTATGTATCAAGATTTTTGGGCAAGGGGATAGCGAAAAAAAGAAGTATCGACTGGTTAAGTGGAATGTTGTATGCCGACCCAAAGATATGGGTGTGTAGGGGGTTCATGACCTTGAGGTCAAAAACTCAGCCTTATTAGGTAAGTGGCTTTTCAAGCTTTTAACCGAAGATGGCATATGATAGACCCTTGTTAAAAGAAAGTACATTGGCGAGAAAGCGTTATCCCAAATCCTTTGAAAACCAGGAGACTCTCATTTCTTGGCTATCTTAATGGCTATGAAGAATTTTTTCTTCAGATATGGGCTTTCTCCATTAAGGATGGTTTGCATATCCAGTTCTGGTAGGATTCCTGGATAGGGAATATTCCGCTCTCTGAACAATATCCGGCGTTATATAGCATTGTTCGTTGCAAAAGTGATACCATTGCTTTAGTAATGGTGACCTCACCTCCGTCAGTGATGATTAGACGAGATTTAAACGGCATGAGGCTTCATGCGTGGAATGCCTTACTGCTTCGTTTGGAATCCATTCAATTGTCTGAAGGGCCAGATGAATTTCGTTGGAACTTACAATCCAACAAAAAGTTCACAGTAAGTTCACTGTACAATGCAATCATCCAACCTGAAATACCAGTTGATAAAAACAAGAAGATTTGGAAGATGAAAATTTTGCTAAAAATTTAAGATTTTTGGTTAGTATTTACATCGAGGGGTAATCGTAACCAAAGATAATTTTGTGAAATGCAATTGGCTTGGGAGTAGTCAGTGTGTTTTCTGTCATCACAATGAGACGATTAAACACTTGTTCTTGTTGTGCTGCTTAGCCAGATCTATATGGTTATGCATCCAATTAAGTAGCTTCTGATCTGTATGGCCCAACTAGTGTGGCCAATATCTTTGGTAATTGGCTTCATGGTATTGATCGCAGGTTTAGAACGCTTATGAGGATGGGAGAGCTTGCCGTTGTATGGTCGCTGTGGCTATACAGAAATGACAAAGTTTTTAATGATAAGAATTGATCTCTCTTGCAGGTTATTTACAGATGTACCGCTATTCTATGTTCGTGGTCTGCACGTACTGCAAAGTGTGGAGAACATCGACCTCTTTACGGAGGTCTGTACACGGTTGGAGGATACGACGAGGGATACTTTTTCCCTACATGGGTGGCAGCATAATCTAAGGATTGGACCACCACTTACATCATAGGCGTTCTACAATTGGTCATGATTGATATGTAATTCGTCTTTTTTGTTTTCACTTTAACATATTTGATACTTTTGAATGGATGCATCTTGGCTATGGAGAGGCCGGGTGTAATTGCTTGTCAAAGTAATAAACCGCCCATTATCAAGAAATCCCCATTTTCCCCAAATTTTAGTGCATTTTTCTCAATCCTCAATACTCTATCCCTACCTAGTGGATTGGCCATGGAGTTTTGTGAGAATTGAATGATGGTAGCGGTTTCACCCAATACTTTAGAGTATTATCTTCAATAATTTTCGTAAAAACTCCAGTAGCAAACAAACTTTATAAGCCGGTGTCTGAATTTGTGCATTGTACAACTCGTTTCATACATGGAGGTTTTCTAGTAGTGTTCGCCCAGTTATTTTCTTAATTAGCAATATATGGATTTGGATACTGCATCTGTAGGTATGACTCGTGAGTCACGAGGGGCGCATTTGGTAGCCTATGCACCCTTTGGATCGCATGTGCCTCGCAGTTTTTGGGCCGTTTGGTTTCCTGGGCTCATCTGTGTTGTCGCATCGCACGGGTCTTAAAGCACCCCCGGGATAGGCCTGGGAGGAACATCCAGTTTGACAGTTTCTCCAGGGAGAGCCCCTGGGGAGAAGAAAATTGACAACGCCGTTCGCACTGGCGCTCCGCCCCGGAATGGCGTGAGAAGGTGAAATCCGAGTGGCGGTGTGCGGCAAAGGTAGGGGTAACCTCCCTCTTCGGTTACCCTCTCCCTTATCCCCCTCCCAAATTTTCGATTTCCCCAATTTTCGCACCTGCGGCGGCTGCGGCGACCCAGATCTGGCAGCGCGCATCTCCCTTCGATCTCCAGCGCCGGACCAGGGTCGTCGTTACCAGCTGCGGTGGAGCCTCCGCATATCTGCAGCGGCTTTTGGCCATGTCCATTGTCCGCCATGATAGAGGTAAGGGGAAACTCCTCTGCTCTATTGTAGTGTCAGATTCATGTTGGTAGAACTAGTTGGGTTCTATAAGACCGTTCGTAATGCATAGATCTTATTTGAGTAGACCGATCAGCTCCATCTTGTGCATCACGTCGCATCACTCATTATTTGCATACAAGCATGTATCCTGATGGTGCACAAGAGAGCAGTTAGGCATGCTACTTTTTCTCGTGTCAGATACGATCCTATGTTACAACGAGATGAATAGAGGATTGCCAACCTAAACTACATCTACAACTCCAACGTTGTAGAGGCTATCTAGATGCTTCGGATGAGAAGCGCTCGTTTCTTTACACTTCTGAAAATGTTCAAGGATAGATAACCTCCAGTTGATAGCATCCACACCTCTTTTGAAGAACAAGTTGCACTGTTTCTTCATGTCGTGGGTCATAACCAGAGGTTCAGAGTCATCCATAGCACATTCAGGCTATCCACGGAGACTATCTCTCGGTACTTCCAGCATGTGTTGTACGCAATTGGGGATCTCACGGGTGAAATGCTCAAGCCAGCATCAACGAACACACCACCGAAGATCAAGAACAGCTACAGGTGGTTCCCGTATTTCAGGGTGAGTACAAAATCATGTTCGTTCTACTTATCAGATGTGTGATACTATCATAAACGTGACTGTGTGCTAATATTTTGACATGATTGCATTGGGGCTATTGATCGTACTCATGTGACTGCAAAGGTACCGAGATAAATGGCTGCAACATTCCGCGGGAGGTAGCACTACACCAGCTAGAACGTGCTAGCAGTTGTGGATTTCGATATGAGGTTCACATACGTGCTTGCTGGGTGGGAGGGTTCAGCTCATGATGCGAGCATCCTAGCCGATAGCTTATCAAGGACTGATGGGTTGCAAATCCCTAAGGGTAAGTTCTACCTTGTAGATGCTGGATATGCATACCAACCTGGTATTCTACCTCCCTTCAGGAAAACAAGGTACCACCTCAAACGAGTTCTCTCCCAGGAACCGACCTCAGAATGCGAAAGAGTTGTTCAATTTGAGACACTCAAGACTTAGAGTCACCATTGAGGGGGGCCTTTGCTGCATTCAAGAACAGGTTCAAGGTCCTTGACCAGAAACCGTTCCACACTTTTGACACTCAAGTAAACTGGTCCTATCTTGCTGCATTCTTCACAACTGGATCCTAGGTTGGGGCAAGGATGAATTTTTCAAAGAGGTTGTCACTTTTGATGAAGTAGAGACCGGCCATGGCGTGTAGGAAACCTACAATGATGCCTGGAAGGAGAACAGGCAAGAGTGAGCAGACGCAATGTGAGAAGCCAGAGGCAACACCACCATCTAAGAAGAAGAAGTGAAGAAATGAACAAGTGAAGAAATGAAGATGAAGTGAAGAAGAAGTAGATGAACCCCCTTTCATCCCCTGTTCTCGAACCCCAATTTGATCCCAGTTTGTTGAACTGCCCCATGATGATAAACTAACATTCATAGTAGCTAGGGAGCATCGTTATGAACTCACATTCGTACTAGCTATGGCTGATTTCATGAACTGCTAACTTCGTAAGTCTGCAACTATCATGAACTCAGATTTCTGTGTCATGGGAGGTCATAGTATGGTAAGCCTACTAGTTGTAGACAAGAGGTGACCTTAGGTACGACCAAGGAATAGATCATCGATGTCATATGAATTGACAAAGATGATACGCTAGTACCGGACGAGGGAGAGACACCATGACCGTTGGAGACCAGGTGGGCGTGAGGGCCGCGGTGGGCGCCGCCGCCGCCGACTGCCACCACCGGCTGACTCTTCCTCCTGGAGGTCTACGGATCGGGGAAGGAAGGACTGGATCCGGCGGTTCCTCTCCGAGCTTCACGTGTTTCGAAGTGCTGGTGGAGGACGCCGACAACGACGACTCTTGCAACTCCTAGGTGCCTTTTGAATCAACGGAAGATGTTTTGGACTCGCCGGTAGCGCGCGAGGGCTCGACGGTGGTCCGACGAGGTGGGAGAACAGATGAGGAGTTGGTCCAGGATTTTTGGAACAAGATAGGTTTTCCTACGCCGGCGTTGAGGCTTTGGGAGAAGGCTTCTCTGACGAGCTCAGGTACGTGTGACAAGTTGGTTTCTTGCAGACCATGTCAGGTTTGTTCTCTGGCGACAGCTTCGCAGAATGGAGGCGACGGATCGGTGCCAAACGCCGACGCGGCCAAGCATCCAAAGCTGCCCCTTTTCCGGTTCCGAAGAAGCCACGGGCGGGAACATGGAGGGGGTTGGTGCCGCCCCTCCAGATCTCACCACTGGCGGTGCTGGGCCATTTGCTTCCGCGGGTGGTGGCCTCGCTGCCGTCAATCTCGCCATCGCCATCGTCAACTGCAGCGGAACGGAGGAGCAGTTCCAGGGAACGTTGCATGGGGGTGGGGCCCGACCCTTCTCCTGGGCCGGCCTGGCCTACCGCATGCACTTCCTTTGGAAGGATCGGGGCACGCTAGCGCCATCATCTCATGCAATCGAGGTTGTGTCTCCTGTACGATCGCCTCTTTCGACACCACCCTCTTTCTCGTCATCCACGCTGCAAGAGCTTCGCCCGGGGCTTCTTCTGCACCGTCGTCCACGCCTACTGCTCCTCCGCGTACGCTACTGCCAGGGTCGTGGTCTTCTTCCTCACCGGCCTCGATCGCCACGCCCCTGGTCCGGTCAATTTCATCACCGCTCTCGCCCCTGGTTGTTCGGCGGGGTTGGAACCCTGTACGTCGCCTATTGTTTGCAGAGGTAGCAGCTAATCCGCGATGGATGGCGGGGATGCATCCACCTCCAGCTGGGCAAGGCCCCGTCCAGCCTCCCCATGATGCCGCCTGTCCCCCCTTCATGGCGCCGGGGATGAGGTCGGCGGTTCCTCTCGCGCAGGTGGCGCCGCGGCCGTTCTTTCAGTCAGCGCAGTTGCTTCCGATGCAGGCGAGACCCCAAGTGCAGCAGCCCCAGGCCCCTCCGTTCTGAGCACCGGCGTATATGGCTCCCCAACCGGCTGCTGCTCCTGGTGGGCAGTACGGGGGACAGCAGCATCAGCAGCAGCCAGGGTATGGCCCGGCTACACAGTAGCCCATCGCATATGCCCCTGGGGTTAATCCTAGGCCTAAGAAGAATAAAAGAAGAGAGTGGCGCTGCCAGCTGCTCAGGTGACAGTTGGTCAAGGCCAAGTTCCGCAGGGCTGAGTCGTTGCTCAGCAGGCAACACAAGTGTCACATGGTCAGAGTGTGTCGGGTTCGGACTTCTATCAGCAGGGGCAGTTCTTCTCTCAGTATGTTCTGCACCAGGCGGGGGTGTCGGTATCTATTCCTCCGTCACATGGTTTTGTTCTGCAGGGTCAGTTCATGCCTCAGTACCTTCCTTAGTAGGCAGTGTCTTCTTCGATTCCTCTGCAACAGCAGCAGGTTATGTCCCAGGCACGGCCTGTACCTCCAGCTTTGCCTGTGTAGCCGGTTGTGGTTTAGGTGGAGGCTACAACCAAGAATGCTGCTCAGGGCAAGAAAGGAGTGTGGTGTTGGAAGTGCTCAGTGGACACCCATGCGGCCAAAGATTATAAGGTGAAGCATTACTATTATGTTTGTGATAGGCGTGCCCATCCGACTCAGAGATGCCCAGTCCTTCGAGCTCCCAGGCCCTCCGCACTTGTCTTGGGGACAGGCGCACTTGAGACTTATTTTACGTCGTTACCAGATTTTGTGGTTGATGATGACTTAGTGCCCAGTCAGTCTCCGGTTGAGAGGATTGTCATTTCTGGTGATGATGTACCTGCTGATGTTGCTGCCAAGCAGGTGGCGAGGCGATGTACTGATCGCCAGGACTGGAAGTGGGAATCCGTGCTGAATGGGGAGAATGAGTTTCTGGTTAGCTTACCCACTTTTGCGGATTTGGACAAAGTAGATGGGATTCAGGTTGGTGTGCCAGGTTTTAGCTCTACCTTAGCTATTTCCAAGCGGATGTCCTCTGAGGTACCTCACAAATTCGAACTTTAGAAGATTTGGCTCCATGTGGAAGGAGTGCCACACAGTGTGCGACACTTCCTGGGGTTGTGGGCTGTTGGTTCGTTGGTGGGTAAGTGATACGTCTCCAATGTATCTATAATTTCTGATGTTCCATGCTAGTTTTATGACAATACCTACATGTTTTGCTCACACTTTATAATGATTTTATGCATTTTCCGGAACTAACCTATTAACAAGATGCCGAGGTGCCGGTTCTCGTTTTCTGCTGTTTTTGGTTCCAGAAAGGCTGTTCGGGCAATATTCTCGGAATTCGACGAAACAAAAGCTAAACATCTTATTTCACCGAGACGGACCAGAACACCGAAGGGGAGCCGGAGAGGAGGCCCAGGGACCCCACACCACACTGGGGCGCGGCCTAGGAGGGGGACGCGCCGCCCTATGGGGTGGGCCCCCAGGCACCCCCTTGCGCCGCCTCTTCGCCTATATAATCTCTCGTTACGTGAAAACCCTACAACAATTGACGAAACTCCAGAAAGACTCCAGGGACGCCGCCGCCATCGCGAAACTCCGTTTCGGGGGACGAAGTCTCTCGTTCCGGCACGCCGCCGGGACGGGGAATTGCCCCCGGAGTCATCTCCATCGACACCACCGCCATCTTCATCGCCGTTGCTGTCTCCTATGATGAGGAGGGAGTAGTTCTCCCCCGAGGCCGAGGGCTCTACCGGTAGCTATGTGTGACAAGGGATTAACTTGTCAATGCCTACGGGTTATAGGCTAGGGTTTAGTTAGAAGTAGAGGGCAAGTAGATCTCGAAGGTTTCAGCCGAAAAGTACTCGACGATTATGAAAACTAGGGTTTGTGAACAATGATTCGATGATCTCCCCGTCCCTCGACTCCCCCTTTATATAAGAGGCGGAGCCGAGGGTTTCGTTTTGTACAAGTTACAGAGTCCGGGACGGTTTCTAACTCATCCCGCCAGATTACAAACAACACTTCCTATTACAACTCTACTTTCCTTAATATATCTTGGGCTCTCGAACCTTCTTATTCTTCGGGTAGTAGGCCTTCATTAAACTCCGGGTACTATCTTTGGCAGGCCCATTTGGGATGCCTATGTCAGTAGCCCCCGAGATTTTGCTTGAATCGTAGAGTCAGGGAAAATCTCCACTGTTTATTTTTATTTGTCAATTTAAACTTTTCTATATTTCTTCATATAAAACTCTATATTGTACAGGGATAATGGTAGTTGGGGCTAGTTCATCTGACGGATCAGGTACTAGTTAACTGCTCTAGTGGCAATCCGCAAAAACCTACTTCAAGATCACGTCCCTGGACATGATCTCGGGATACTCGGTGTAAACTTCGACGGGTGCCGCTTAAGGTCTTACCATTCTGTCGAGTCCCAGTCAAATTTATCGAGTACCTAACGCGTCCGTTAGGATTTTTCTTCGTATCTGTTGATACGGATAAAAGTAGCAGAGCGTAGTCTTCGGCGATGCCACGCCCAGCAGAACGGATCTGGGGTCTTACCTTCGCAATTTTGCGGCATTCAGAAATTGATCGCAACTTTGGCGTTCTGAGAATATATTGTCGAGTGCTTTTCCGGCTGTTGGAATGGCACATTTTATCGAGTCAAATATGACTTATATTAATCTCCCGATGGGAGTATATGTAGAGTTAATTATAACTCGGAATATACTCTCTTGCTTTTCTATCTTTCTTTCTTTTCCTTTTTAAATTTCATCGGGCACGCGAACAGCGTTCCCGATGGGAGTAGCCCCCGAGGCTACAGCCAAGAACTTGTGCTTGGTTGTAGGCTCAACATTTTAGTCCACCTTGTCGCTATATTGCCATTATTTCCCGATATTCTTTTTTTTTTATCTTTCGGGTGCGCAAACAGCGCTCCCGATGGGAGTAGCCCCCGAGGCTACAGCCAAGAACTTGTGCTTGGTTGTAGGCTCCCGCAATTTCTATATTGCCATAGTCGAAATTTTACTTTTATCGAAGTAGCCCCCGAGCATTTGGGCAAAAACTTGTATTTGACCAAAGGCTCTCGAAATATTCAGATAACCTCTTCTGTCGCCAATCTTCTTTTATTTTTCTTGTCGACATGCTTTCCTTAATCAAATTCACTTCATCTTCCGTAACAACCGAGATTTTTCTGCTTTGTTCATCTCTCTCTCCCATGGTGTGATCTTTATGAATATGTAGATGTTACTCTTGTCTATTATGCACTCTAGAGGTTACTTTAATATGAACTCCGGATGTTGTGGAGCTTGTTTACTCCGGCTTGAGGTGTGCTCTTGTAGCCCTACACAATGAATGGTGTTTGTTATCCAACAAGAGAGTGTTTGAGAGTAGTACTTATTTGTTCATCTGTGTGATCATAGGCTTTGCAATCCAGATGTCATATGCTATTCAAGAGTTTTATTATGTGAACTTTGGAGTTACCGTGACCTCGGTGTAATGGTGACAGTGTGTGCGCCGTGTGTAACTCCCTTATGAATTGTGGTGTGTTAGTACCTCCTATGAATGCTCACGGTGACGGTGTGGGGTGTTTATTAGTACTTGGGAATACGCCTTTGAGGTGTGCTTTTGCACACTTGCCCAATGAATTTGAGTTCTTTATCCAACAGGAGAGTAGTATGATGAAGTGCTTATATTTATATTCAATTATGATTGCAATGTTGAGAGTGGCCACTAGTAAAAGTAGGATCCCTAGGCCTTGTTTCCAAATACTGCAAACATCGCTTATTTACTGTTGTACTGCATCTTTACTTCCTGCAATATTTACTTCAGATCGCAATTACCGTTTACCACCATCTATACCACCTGCGTTTTACTATCTCTTCGCCGAACTAGTGCACCTATACATCTGACAAGTGCATTAGGTGTGTTGGGGACACAAGAGACTTCTTGTATCTTGATTGCAGGGTTGCTTGAGAGGGATATCTCTGACCTCTACCTCCCTGAGTTCGATAAACCTTGGGTGATCCACTTAAGGGAAACTTGCTGCTGTTCTACAAACCTCTGCTCTTGGAGGCCCAACACTGTCTACAGGAATAGAAGCGTGCGTAGACATCAAGCTATTTTCTGGCGCCGTTGTTGGGGAGGTAAGGTAAAAGGTATTCACATCCTCCGACTACTAAGCTATTTCCTAGCATTGTTGCCGGTGTGTGAGTGCTCGAAGGTATTTCCTTTAGATCCTGCAATTATATCTTTTTGTTTCTTGTTTTTATTTTCACTAGTTAGGCTTAATGGAAAACAATAGAAATATTAGAGATCTTTATAGTATTTATCTTGAGTTAGGACATGAGGTGTTTGAAGAGAAAATTAAAAAACCTATGGAACTTTATATGCATGCTAATGGCAATGTTATTAGTATGAATGCTTTGAACACCATTGTTGCTAATGCTATGGAAAATTCTAAGCTTGGGGAAGCTGGTTTTGAGGAGCATGATATTTTTAGTCCCCCAAGCATGGAGGAGAAAATTTACTTTGATGATACTTTACCTCCTATATATGATGATTACAGTGATGACTATCATATTTTCAGTCCACCTACTATTGAGGAGAAAATTAATTATGATTACAATATGCCTCCTATATATGATGATTATGGTGATGAGAATAATAATGATAGCTATCTTATTGAATTTGCTCCCGCTACAGTTAATAGTAATGACTATGCTTATGTGGAGAGTAAGAATTTTATGCATGTAGCTCATGATAAGAATGTTTCATGTGATAGTTATATTGTTGAGTTTGTTCATGATGCTACTGAAAATCTTTATGAGAGAGGACAATATGGTTGTAGGGATTTTCATGTTACTAAAACACCTCTCTTTTTGCTTAAAATCTTGAAGTTGCGCTTGTCTTGTTTTCCTATGCTTATTGCATTATGCTTACATGACTTGTTTATTTACAAGATTCCTTTTCATAGGAAGTGGGTTAGACTTAAAAGTGTTTCTTATTTGCTTTTGATGCTCTCTTTTGCTTCAACTCTTATTTCTTGCGAGAGCATCATTAAAATTACTGAGCCCATCTTAATGGCTATAAAGAAAGCACTTCTTGGGAGATAACCCATGATGATTTTATTTTACTACTGTTTTGTTGTGTCTTGGAAGTTGTTACTACTGTAGCAACCTCTCCTTATCACGTTGTTGTGCCAAGTAAAGTGTTTGATAGTAAAGTTGATACTAGATTTGGATTCCTGCACAGAAACAGATTTTTACCTGTCACGAATTTGAGTAGATCTCTCTGTAGGAAACTCGTAAAATGCTGAAAAAATTCATGCGTGATCCTCAGATATGTACGCAACTTTCATTCAATTTGAGCTTTTTCATCTGAGCCTGTTAAGTGCCTCGAAAAAATTCTTCTTTACGGACTGTTCTGTTCTGACAGATTCTGCCTTTTATTTCGCATTGCCTCTTTTACTGTGTTGAGTGGATTTCTTTGTTCCATTAACTTTCAGTTGCCTTGGGTAATGTCCAGAAGTGTTGGGAATGATTGTGTCCTCTCTGAACATGTGAATTTTTGATTATACACTAACCCTCTAATGAGTTTGTTTTGAGTTTGGTGTGGAGGAAGTTTTCAAGGGTCAAGAGAGGAGGATGATATAATATGATCAAGAAGAGTGAAAAGTCTAAGCTTGGGGATGCCCCCGTGGTTCATCCCTGCATATTTCAAGAAGACTCAAGCATCTAAGCTTGGAGATGCCCAAGGCATCCCCTCTTCATCGACAACTTATCAGGTCACCTCTAGTGAAACTATATTTTTATTCCGTCACATCTTATGTGCTTTACTTGGAGCATCTGTTTGTTTTTGTTTTTGTTTTTGTTTGAATAAAATCGGATCCTAGCATTCATTGTGTGGGAGAAAGACACGCTCCACTGTTTCATATGAACACTGGTGTTCTTAGTTTTACTTTTAATGTTCATGGCGAAGCTGAAAGCCGCAGCACTTATTGTTATTTTGTTGGAAACAGAAAATGCTTCATGTGGTAAATGGTATATTGTCTTGAATAACTTGATACTTGGCAATTGTTTTAAGCTCTCATAGATCATGTTTAAGCTCTTGTATCATGTAGTTTAAACCTATTAGTGGAGAACTACCGTAGATCTTGTTGAAATTTGGTTTGCATGATTGGTCTCTCTAAAAGTCTAGATATTTTCTGGTGAAGTGTTTGAACAACAAGGAAGACTGTGTAGAGTTTTATAATGCTTGCAATATGTTCTTATGTAAGTTTTGCTGTACCGGTTCATACTTGTGTTTGCTTCAAACAACCTTGCTAGCCAAAGCCTTGTACTGAGAGGGAATACTTCTCGTGCATCCAAAACCTTGAGCCAAAACCTATGTCATTTGTGTCCACCATACCTACCTACTATGTGGTATTTCTCTGCCATTCCAAAGTAAATTACTTGAGTGCTACCTTTAAAATTTCATTCTTTGTCTTTGCAATATATAGTTCATGGGAAAATAGCCTTAAAAACTATTGTGGTAAAGAATATGTAGCTTATGTATCTTATTTCTTATAAGTTGCTTGTTGAGCGGTAACCATGTTTACGGGGACGCCATCAACTATTACACTTTTGTTGAATATCATGTGAGTTGCTATGCATGTTCGTCTTGTCTGAAGTAAGGGTGATTTATCATGATCAAATGGTTTGAGTATGCATATTGTTAGAGAAGAACATTGGGCTGCTAACCGAAGCCATGTATCATGGTGGAAGTTTCAGTTTGGACATTAATCCTCAATCTCTTATGAGAATATTATCTGTTGTTGAATGCTTATGCATTAAAGAGGAGTCCATTATTTGTTTTCTATGTTGTCCCGGTATGGATGTCCTTAGTTGAGATCTATCAAAAACGAGAAATCAAATGCGATCTATCTCCTTGGACCTTTGTACAGGCGGCATATAGGTACCCCTTTGTGACACTTGGTTGAAACATATGTAATGCAATGATAATCCATGGAAATCCAAGCTAATTAGGACAAGGTGCGAGCACTATTGGTATTCTATGCATGAGGCTTGCAACTTATAGGATGTCTTATGCATAACACATATGAATTATTACTACCGTTGACAAAATTGTTTTTATGTTTTCAAAATAAAAGCTCTAGCACAAAAATAGTAATCCATGCTTCCCTCTGCGAAGGGCCTTACTTTTACTTTATGCTGAGTCAGTTTACCTACTTCCTTCTATCTTAGAAGAAAACACTTGTGTCAACTGTGTGCATTGATTCCTACATACTTGCTTATTTTCAATCATCATATTACTTTGTGTTGACAATTATCCATGAGATATACATGTTGAAGTTGAAAGCAACTGCTGAAACTTATATCTTCCTTTGTGTTGCTTCAAAACTTTCTACTAAGAATTTATTGCTTTATGAGTTAACTCCTATGCAAGTCTTATTGATGCTTATCTTGAAAGTACTATTCATGAAAAGTCTTTGCTATATGATTCAGTTGTTTAGTCATTGTCTTTACCATTGCTTCGAATCACTTCATTCATCTCATATGCTTTACAATAGTATTGATCAAGATTATGATAGTAGCATGTCACTTCAGAAATTATCCTTGTTATCGTTTACCTACTCGAGGGCGAGTAGGAACTAAGCTTGGGGATGCTTGATACGTCTCCAACGTATCTATAATTTCTGATGTTCCATGCTAGTTTTATGACAATACCTACATGTTTTGCTCACACTTTATAATAATTTTATGCATTTTCCGGAACTAACCTATTAACAAGATGCCGAGGTGCCAGTTCCTGTTTTCTGCTGTTTTTGGTTCCAGAAAGGCTGTTTGGGCAATATTCTCGGAATTCGACGAAACAAAAGCTAAACATCTTATTTCACCGAGACGGACCAGAACACCGAAGGGGAGCCGGAGAGGAGGCCCAGGAGGGGGCGCGCCGCCCTATGGGGTGGGCCCCCCAGGCACCCCCTTGCGCCGCCTCTTCGCCTATATAATCTCTCGTGATGTGAAAACCCTACAACAATTGACGAACCTCCAGAAAGACTCCAGGGACGCCGCCGCCATCGCGAAACTCCATTTGGGGGGCAGAAGTCTTTGTTACGGCACGCCGCCGGGACGGGGAATTGCCCCCGGAGTCATCTCCATCGACACCACCGCCATCTTCATCGCCGTTGCTGTCTCCTATGATGAGGAGGGAGTAGTTCTCCCCCGAGGCCGAGGGCTCTACCGGTAGCTATGTGGTTCATCTCTCTCTCCCATGGTGTGATCTTTATGAATATGTAGATGTTACTCTTGTCTATTATGCACTCTAGAGGTTACTTTAATATGAACTCCGGATGTTGTGGAGCTTGTTTACTCCGGCTTGAGGTGTGCTCTTGTAGCCCTACACAATGAATGGTGTTTGTTATCCAACAAGAGAGTGTTTGAGAGTGGTACATATTTGTTCATCTGTGTGATCATAGGCTTTGCAATCTAGATGTCATATGCTATTCAAGTGTTTTATTATGTGAACTTTGGAGTTACTGTGACCTCGGTGTAATGGTGACAGTGTGTGCGCCGTGTGTAACTCCCTTATGAATTGTGGTGTGTTAGTACCTCCTATGAATGCTCACGGTGACGAGTAGTGGGGTGTTTATTAGTACTTGGGAATACGCCTTTGAGGTGTGCTTTTGCACACTTGCCCAATGAATTTGAGTTCTTTATCCAACGGAGAGTAGTATGATGAAGTGCTTATATTTATATTCAATTATGATTGCAATATTGAGAGTGGCCACTAGTGAAAGTAGGATCCCTAGGCCTTGTTTCCAAATACTGCAAACATCGCTTATTCATTGTTTTACTTGCATCTTTACTTCCTGCAATATTTACTTCAGATCGCAATTACCGTTTACCACCATCTATACCACCTGCGTTTTACTATATCTTCGCCGAACTAGTGCACCTATACATCTGACAAGTGTATTAGGTGTGTTGGGGACACAAGAGACTTCTTGTATCTTGATTGCAGGGTTGCTTGAGAGGGATATCTCTGACCTCTACCTCCCTGAGTTCGATAAACCTTGGGTGATCCACTTAAGGGAAACTTACTGCTGTTCTACAAACCTCTGCTCTTGGAGGCCCAACACTGTCTACAGGAATAGAAGCGTGCGTAGACATCAGTAAGACAGTGGACATGGACCTTGCCACTCTCAGGCGCAAGGGGATTGTCCATATCCAGGTGGCCATGTTGGACTCCTTAGAGCATCTCCAGTCGTGTCCCCCAAACCGTCCCCCAAAACGCGCCAGATTGAGCGTTTGTGGGACTTGTTTCGTTCGTGCCGCGTTTGGGGGACGTCGCACGTCCCCCAAACAAAATTTCGGAAATTTTAAACTTAGCGAGATTCGATTAGATTCATCCAAACTTACATAGATTCGAACGAAATTTGACTAAATTTAAACTAAACCTAATCTAGAAGTACTTGCGGCGGCCGGAGGCGTCGTAATACTGCTGGAAGTTGTACATGTCGTCGGTGACGACCTCCTGCTTGACGCGCTCGTCGACGGGCTCGTCGACGGGCTCGTCCTTCACCAAGCCGCTTGGTCCTGCCTCACCGTCGTCGGTGAGGTCCACCAGCGGCTTGCCAGAGTCGCGGATGGACATGGCGATCGCCATGTCGAGGTCGCCCCTCCAGGCGTCCTTGTCGTTCATGGACGCCAAGCACGCCGCCCGCAGCCCTGGGCAGTCCTCGGGGTCGTCGCTGCTGGCGATGAGCCGCTGCTGGCGATGAGCCGCTGCTGGCGATGAGCCGCTGCTGCCGCTCGTACTCCGCCAGCAGCGCCGCCTGCGCCGCTTCCTCTGGCTCCTCCCTCACCTGTGGCTTCGGGATGAGGAGGGCGCCGCCGCGCCTCTCTTGCTGCCGCCGGCTGCCGCTGGCGCCACGCCTCGTGTTGACATGCGTCGCCGGTTCCTCCTTCACCTCGCGTTTGGGGACGCTGTAGGGCGCCGACCGGTACGACGAGGACGGCGTCGACCGCGCCGGTCCTGAGGAAGAAGAGTTCGAGGAGGACGAGTACGTCATCCTCCTCGGCTGCCATTGTGGTGGTCCTCCTCGAGGAGACGGTGGCGGTGACGACGACATCTCCAACCTTGGAGCGCCGTTGCGGATGCCGCAGATGACGTTCTCGAGGGTGCGCCCCGGAACGCCCCAGAACAGGGCGCGGCCGTCCTTATTCCAGCTATTGGGCCCACCGACGAGCCCGTCGGTGATGTACATATCGATGTCGTACTTCGCCTTGAAGTACGTCTTCCACCAGGCGTCGTTGTTGTTGGCCGCCCACGTCGGATCCAACCGCTCCTCGGCGGTGAGTTGAGCCCGCCGGGCCTTGATGGCGTCCCTCCATTGCTCCGTGCCCGGCTTCGGCGGCGGCGGGACGCCAATGCCGTTCACGGCCATCTTCCAGACGCCGCTGCTTGGCAGCCGCATGTCCGGCGGGACTGGATACCGGGCGTGGTACAACGCCCACGCCTCCGGCACGGTGAGGCTGCCGCGGCCGAAGCCGTTCGCCGCGGTGATCTTGCGGGAGGACGAGCTCGGCATTTTTGGAGCGGCGAGGAGAAGATCTGGGAGAGGGGGAGGCGGCGGCGACGAGAAGGTTTGGGAGCGGTGAGAACTGCAGGGTGTCTTAAAACAGCGGCGGCAGCGGGTGGTTGCACACAATAACGCCGGCGCGGACGGCCACGCGGCCATGCACGACGAGACGCGTCCCTGCGTCGCCTGGGAAAACAGGGACGCCATTAACGTTGCTTGACCAAAGGTAGGCGACAGGGTTTTAGCCTTCCGAGCCGCTGACGCGTCGGGCCCGCGTCACTTCGCCATGCTTTTCGTTGTGTCCGGCGTGCCCGGTGCGTCCCCTGTGGGACAGGGATGGGCTCGGGGCGCCGGACACCGTATCGGGGCGCACCGGACAAAATTGAGCTTTGGGGGACGCGGCTGGAAACGTTTTTTGGTCCGGCGCGCCCCAAATTTCTTTGGGGGACGGTTTGGGGGACGCGACTGGAGATGCTCTTAGTTCTTAAGAAGTTGTTGGAGGACTCAAACGTGTTCATTAAATCTGATGTGCTGGTCAAGTTCAAGGGTTTTGACTTTCGTTTTCGTCAGGAGCCTGATGACTTTGAGCATGATGTGGATTTCATCCCGCTTGTTTGGGTGATGAAGGATGATGGTGATGAGGGGGGCAGCGGTAATGGTCATGATGATGATGCTATGGATACGTCTGAGACTAGGATTGTGCCTTCAGAGTTCATCACGCCGCAGCCTCAGTCCAGCGGTTCCAGTTCAGGGGGTATAGGGGGTTTGCAGACGGCGAGTATTGCGGTCACTCCCTTCAACCCCAACCCTCAAACTCCTCTGGGTAAAGAGATGGTGGCCAATCTTAGAGTCCCGAGCCCCGGTCATGAGAGGCTATCTCCCCCGTCTCGGCCTCTCGTCTCTGCGTAGGACCTCAACATGGCTCTCACTCTGGCTACTCCGCAGTCGTTGCCTTGTATGCAGGGTACCCCATCGGCGTCGGGGTCGTCGGCTTTGGACATACCCGCTCGGGGATGTGTCCACACGCTTGGGCGGCTGACCCATTCAGCGTTGCGCCATTCGTCAGCTTCGCCAACGACCCGGGCCCCCTCTTCGTTGACACCGGGGGCCGCACCAGCGGGGATGTCCTGGCTCCATCCCCTTCTTGCATGGCTTCTGCCATCACTGCTGCCGATGGGCTGTTGCGGGCGGATAAGCCCAGCTGCATGGAGCAGCTCACCAGCGAGGAGATGGCCGTGGGCGCCGTGGACACTACTTCCCGGCCCGATGCTTCCCAGGTCCAGCTGGGGCATGAGCTGGACACGGGGGCACTTGCTGCTGCTGCTGCCTGCAGGTGAACGGGCTGTCGTGGTCGTTGCGTCCGCAGCAGCTAGGGAGAGGACGCATGCGGCCATGGAGGCTGCGGCCGTGGTGCTGGTAGGGAGGGTTCTACGATGACTATACCCTCCCCTTCGGCTTCGTAACCTTCGTCTACACCTGCGGCGGGGGGCGGTGATACCTTGTTTGGTCTTGGAGGGGGTTCTTCGCCACCATCACCCCCTCCCGCGGCCAACTTGGTGGACACCGCTGTTTCTCCCGTCCCTTCTGGGTCCGGGTTGGTGGATCCAAGCTCTGACTTGGGAGGGGCTGGTGTCACTACCCATGCCCGTCGGAGGGGGCCGGTGGCTCCATCCAGGTCGGGGGTGGTCACGCCGTCTAGGCGGAGTACACGCCACGGCGTGGGGCTAGATGTGGCTGCAGCGTTGGATGAGGACTCTCGAGCTAAGGCTATGTGACGCAAGGTGGCAGCGAACCTCAACTTTGCAGGTATAAATAAGAGTTCAAAGTCTTTTTTAACTTTCCCAACACCAATAATTACTGGAAATCTTAAGAATGTGGGTGTTTCGTTGGGTAAGTCTGTTAATGCAATTTCTGTTTCGTCGAATGCTCTTAGACGTATGGAGTTTGATAGAATCAAATTAACTCCTGCGATTTCGAGTAAGCCTGATACTGTTGTCTCGGACGATGATGAGGAGTAAGTGTATTCCGTCTCAGACGGACAACTTCTTTCGCATCTAGTTGGAGATGTATCGGAGGTTGGTCTAGATGACGTGGCGCTAGGTTCATGCATTGAACTTCAAGCAGCGGAGCGTAAATCCACAACGTCCTCTATTAAAAGAAATGCTTGGCCTAATAAAAAGGCTAAGGCGACTAAATCCCCTATTATTTCCAAATGAATGGCATGTTTAAGAATAGCAGGGGTCTAAAAGACTTGGCTAAACACTTACACATCGTTGATAACATTGGGGAACATGATTTAGATTTTGTTGCCATTTCGGAGACGCGCAAGAGGAATTACTCAACAAGTTTTCTAAATCGCCTTTCATGCGGGGAAGACTTTGCTTGGGTATCGGGTGGCCTATTAGTCGGGGTACGAACTTATGCTATGGAATTTTTGGATAATTCTGGAGGTGACTTTCATATAAAGCTTCACATCTGGAACAAATCTGATAATTTCATATGGAGCTTGGTTTCCGTCTATGGGGCTGCTCAGGATACGACAAAACCTGATTTTCTCTGTGAATTGGTTAATCAATCAAAGGATAATCCGCACCCGATCATTATTGGGGGGATTTTAATTTGCTACGATACCCACAGGAGAAGAACAGGGGTCAATTCGATACACATTGGCCTTTTTTATTCAATGCCGTCATTGACAGCTTGGATTTAAGAGAGGCTTCAATGGTTGGGAGGCAATTTACTTGGGAAAATAGCCTCCCATAGCCTACTTATGAGAAGTTAGATCGTGTATTGATGGACTCAGATTGGGAATTAAAGTACCCTCCTGTCTCAGTACGGGTCCTACCTCGCATAGAAGCTTTGTCGGATCATGCCCCCATTTTAATTTCAACTGGGAAACCATCTCCTCAGCGTAGACGTTCGTTCAAATTTGAACTTGGATTGTTATAACGGGAATCGGATATGATTAAGTTTATATGGGACAAGCCTGTTGCTGAGAACACTCCAATCCAAAGGTGGACTAATAAGTTACTCTCCACGTGTAGATACCTTGGAGGATGGTCTAAGCACATGACTGGCCAACTAAAAAAGGGGAAACTCAGCCTATCATCAAAAAGTGATGATCTAGAGGCACTCGCTGAAGTACGAACATTGACTACGCATGAGATTGAACTCAAAAGTCAATTCAATGCAACGTTAGCTGGTCTACTAAGGGTGGAGGAACTCAAATGGTACCATGCAAAGATCTGAAGCCCAATTTTTTCTGAAAGGAGATTCGAATACGAGATACTTTCAAAGTGTTGCCAATGGCAGACACAGAAAGAAAATCATTCATTCTGTAGTCCAGGAAGAGGGTGTGATTGAAGGTCATGAGCAGCTAACGTCCTATATTATATCGTATTATAAAGGTCTGTTTGGCGCCCCTGAGGAATTTGATATCTCTATGGACGAGTCCAGGATTAATGATATACCTCAAGTGTCTCCACAAGAAAATGTGCTTATGACTTCTCCCTATTCTGATGAAGAGATGAGAAAAGCAATTTTTCAAATGGAGCACAATAAGGCTCCAGGACCGGATGGCTTCCCTGCTGAATTCTATCAAAACTTCTGGGATATAATTAAGGGAGATCTTTTGGAACTCTTTAGTGAACTTCATAAGGGACAACTTGATCTGTTTCGTATCAACTTTGGTGAAATCATTCTCTTACCAAAAGTGATTGATGCTGAAAGGATTCAACAATATAGACCAATTTGTCTCCTAAATGTTTGCTTCAAGATTTTCACCAAAGTTGCGACTATTATACTTAATTCGGTGGATGATCATGCGGTGCTTCCATCTCACACTGCTTTTATGCAAGGTAGATACATCCTAGATGGTGTTGTCACTTTGCATGAAATAGTTCATGAGATGCACCGTAAAAAGTTGAATGGAGTAATACTCAAAATCGACTTTGAGAAGGCCTATGATAAGATTAAATGGTCTTTTCTTCAGCAGACACTCAGGATGAAAGGTTTTTCCGATGAGTGGCGTGCTCTTATTAATAACTTTGTCTTTGGAGGAAGTGTTGCAATCAAAGTCAATGACGACATTGATAGATACTTCGAGACAAGAAAGGTTTGAGGCAAGGCGACCCCCTATCCCCAATGTTATTTGACAATGTGGCAGATATGCTTGCCATTATAATCGAGCGGGCTAAAGTTGATGGCCAAATTGAAGGGGTAGTTCCTCATTTAGTAGATGGGGGATTATCTATTCTTCAATATGCCGATGATACAATTTTATTTATGGAGCATGGCTTGGTGATACGTCTCCAACGTACCTATAATTTCTGATGTTCCATGCTTGTTTTATGACAATACCTACATGTTTTGCTCGCACTTTATAATGTTTTTATGCGTTTTTCGGAACTAACCTATTAACAAGATGCCACAGTGCCAGTTCCTGTTTTCTGTTGTTTTTGGTTCCAGAAAGGCTGTTCGGGCAATATTCTCGGAATTGGACGAAATCAACGCCCAGAACCTTATTTTTCCCGGAAGCTTCCAGAGAGCCAGAGTGGGACCAGAGGGGAGCCCTGAGGGCCCCACACATGGTGGTGGCGCGGCCTAGGGGGTGGGTGATACGTCCAATTTGTAGAACAGCAACAAGTTTCCCTTAATTGAATCACCCAAGGTTTATCGAACTCAGGGAGGTAGAGGTCAAAGATAGTCCTCTCAAGCAACCCTGTAATTAAGATACAAGAAGTCTCTTGTGTCCCCAACACACCTAATACACTTGTCAGATGTATATGTGCACTAGTTCGGCGAAGAGATAGTAAAACACAGGTGGTATAGATGGTGGTAATATTGCAGGAAGTAAAGATGCAGTAAAACAGTAAACAAGCGATGTTTGCGGTATTTGGAAACAAGGCCTAGGGATCCTACTTTCACTAGTGGACACTCTCAACATTGATCACATAATAAATAAATAACTTCTCCTCACCTGTGCTACATTCACACTCTCTTGTTGGATAACAAACACCATTCATTGTGTAGGGCTACAAGAGCTCCCTCAAGCCGGAGTTAACAAGCTCCACAACATTCAAAATTCATATTTAAGTAACCTCTAGAGTGTAATAGACCATTGCAATTTAGACCGAGTACTAACATAGCATACACACT
>NC_061510.1:348897465-348913879 GCF_022539505.1 Lolium rigidum
TCGTCCGATTCCGAGAATATTTCGTTACTAGGATTTCTGAAACCAAAAACAGCAGAAAACAGCAACTGGCACTTCGGCATTTTGTTAATAGGTTAGTTCCAGAAAATGCACGAATATGACATAAAGTGTGCATAAAACATGTAGATAACATCAATAATGTGGCATGGAACATAAGAAATTATCGATACGTTGGAGACGTATCAAGGACCGAGACGGATTGGACTTACTCCCTCAAAGGTGAAGGCGATTCACTGATGGTGGATACAGTCAGTGCTCCTTGGAGCAGCTACTCGCGGGGTACTGCACCCTATCTCTATTGATACTTTCCAATCCTCCACCCTCGCGGGTTACTTTCCAGACATTACGATCTGCGGCTGGGAGGTCGCCGAGATGTCTGCCTGCACATCCTCCTCCTCGGATCATCTAGAGTACCCAATGCAACCCTCCGGGCGCCGGCTCATCCTGATCGAGGTAGGGTTGCGCTGCCTCGGGGCCGATCTGCGTCGCGGAAGGTGGAGGGGAGACGGACAAGAAACGATGTAGGTTTTGACAGGGAGGAAGCGGAAGACGAAAGGAGGAGGAACGTGGCTCCACTATGGGCCTTCTTGAAGGGTTTCACACTTATTCGGCCCGGTAAACCACAGGACGGCCAACTTGATCTGTGGAGTAGCAGCCCAGAAAACGTTTGTCTGGCCCATTAATCACGATTTGACGGGGTAAACCTGTTTAGAGATGATGCGGGACAAACAGGACTGATCTGGATCGTTGGACGAACGGATCAGACGGCTCAGAACTCTAAATCACTGTGGAGGCTCCTAGCTAGGTGAGTTTTACTGTTTACTAATTCATTTTAACAGTAATAAAAATAAGTAAAGCAAACTAAATTAAGTAAAGTAAAGCAAGTAACTATTTTTTTTTGTGTTTTTGATATAAAGAACGCAAACAAGACAAATGAAATAAAGTAAAGCAACTAATTTTTTTGTGTTTTTGATATAAAGAAAGCAAACAAAGCAGTAAATAAAGTAAAGTCAAGCAAGACAATAACAAAGTAAAGAGATTGGAAGTGAGAGACTCCCCTTGCAGCGTGTCTTGATCTCCCCGGCAACGGCGCCAGAAAATAGCTTGATGTCTACGCACGCTTCTATTCCTGTAGACAGTGTTGGGCCTCCAAGAGCAGAGGTTTGTAGAACAGCAGCAAGTTTTTCTTAAGTGAATCACCCAAGGTTTATCGAACTCAGGGAGGTAGAGGTCAAAGATATTCCTCTCAAGCAACCCTGCAATTAAGATACAAGAAGTCTCTTGTGTCCCCAACACACCTAATACACTTGTCAGATGTATAGGTGCACTAGTTCGGCGAAGAGATAGTAAAACACAGGTGGTATAGATGGTGGTAATATTGCAGGACGTAAAGATGCAGTAAAACAGTAAATAAGCGATGTTTGCTGTATTTGGAAACAAGGCCTAGGGATCATACTTTCACTAGTGGACACTCTCAACATTGATCACATAATAAATAAATAACTTCTCCTCACTTGTGCTACATTCACACTCTCTTGTTGAATAACAAACACCATTCATTGTGTAGGGCTACAAGAGCTCCCTCAAGCCGGAGTTAACAAGCTCCACAACATTCGAAATTCATATTTAAGTAACCTCTAGAGTGCATAATAGACCGTTGCAATTTAGACCGAGTACTAACATAGTATACACACTGTCAACAATAGCTATGAAAGGGGGAATAGATCGCATCAATACTATCATAGTAATAGTTAACTCCATAATCTACAAGAGATTACAATCATAACCTACGCCAAGTACTACATGATGCACACACTGTCCACATTACATCATGAAGGAGGAATAGACTACTTTAATAACATCACTAGAGTAGTACATAGATTAATAGTGATACAAAGCTCATCATATGGATCTCAATCATGTAAGGCAGCTCATGAGATCATTGTATTGAAGTACATGGGAGAGAGATTAACCACATAGCTACTGGTACAGCCCTTAGCCTCGATTGAGAACTACTCCCTCCTCACTATAGGAGACAGCAATGGCGATGAAGATGACGGTGGTGTCGATGGAGATGCCTTCCGGGGGCAATTCCCCGTCCCGGCGGCGTGCTGGAACAAAGACTTCTGTCCCCCGAACTTGGCTTCGCGATGGCGACGGCTGCGTAACTTTTCTCGTCCCGTGGCTTATCTTTTTAGGGTTTTCGAGGCGGAGAGAATATATAGGCGGAAGGGCAGCCTCGGAGGAGCCAGGGGGTGGCCCCCCCATAGGCTGGCGCCCCCCTTGGCTGCACCGCCATGTGGGGTGGGGCCCCCAGGGCTCCTCTCTGGTCCCTCTCTGGCTCTCTGAAAGCTTCCGTGAAATATAAGATCGTGGGCGTTGATTTCGTCCAATTTCGAGAATATTTCCTTTGTAGGATTTCTGAAATCAAAAACAGCAGAAAACAGGAACTATCACTTCGGCTTCTTGTTAATAGGTTAGTTCCGGAAAATGCATCAAAACGATATAAAGTATGAATAAAACATGTAGGTATTGTCATAAAACTAGCATGGAACATAAGAAATTATAGATACGTTGGAGACGTATCAGCCGCCTCTCGTCGGATCCGACGGCGTGCACGCGCGCCTCGCCATGCTCGCGTGTCGCCCCATCTCTGGCCATACGCGCGCGTACCTCGCCTTTATGCGCCCGCCCGCCATCGGCCCATACGCGTGTGCCCCAATCTCCGGCCGCATTGGCGGCTACTGTTCCGCCTCGCCTTGTACGCGCGGATGCCTTCACCCAACGGTTGGCTAGCTAGCTCGTTCGCACGGCTTGATTGAGTAGCTTGCTCATTCTCATGGACGTATTTTGCACATGCGAGTGATAGATTCGATTGGGATAATCAGTGATGCTAATTTTTGCTGAATCGATTTGATTGGGATAGCTACTAGTTGACATAGCTCTATTTAGATGTACTAGTTGCTAATTTTGCTGAATTTTATGGAATTTCACAGATTATTGTGCTGAAAACTATTATTTTGTTGACTGTTGTATGAAATTGTGATGAAATAGTCAAAATCCTGTTTTGAGGGTTTGAAATATTCTGTTTTGAGGTTGATTTGAGGGCACTGATCTGCGCCGGCTGTTTTGGGCCTTCAAAATCACAATTTCTCAACCCTCAAACTGGTTTTGAGGGTTGCAAGTATGAGGGCACTGCTAGTGATGCTTTAATAGAATGCTTCAATGAATTCTCAAACGTATTGCATGTTTTCTTAAAGTGCATTTGTGCATGGTAGGTGTACGCTAAAAAATATAGCTCGAGAGTCAGGGCGGACATACTCCCTCCGTCCCGATTTATGTTGCGCATAATTTTACATGAAAGTCAAACACTGTAAAGTTTGACTAATTATATTAGAAAGTGTACCAACTTTTATAATATGAAACCAGTATTATTAGAATCACGATGAAATATATTTGTATATTATATACATTTTATATAATAGATGATAATACTTGCTATATAGTCAATAAAACTTTACAAAATTTGACTTTGACTAAACTTATATGCAACATATTTTAGGATGGAAGGAGTACTCTCCGTTGTTTACATTAATGATACATCAACCTTTTTATATTTGTAGAAGACCTAAAAGCGTGCGGTTAAACTTCTCTAGCTTTGGTTGTGTGAAAAAAGGTTATTGAGATTGATCAAATTAAAACCATGTCACTAAGTTAGTCATCAACATATTTAAATTGTGTACTCTTTAACTTAAATATTCATGTCAAAACAATGGTCAAATCTTCCCCTTAGAGGCATTGTGTCCATGACTAAACCATCATGTTCCTCTTGTACATTACGGTGCCCAGGGTCATCTTTTGCTTCCACTGGGATGACAAAGAGCGTGAGGGGATGGCCAAGTGGGTGTCCAACGCCACATTCAACGCGTCGCTACTCGTGCGCTCTTCTGCGATTTCGCCCGTGCCACCGTCAAGCGCAAGAAGAGGAACAACAACATTGGGAAAACAAATAGTTACAACATGAGTGAAGAGAGACAAAAAAATTAGCTTTTTCATTACCGATGAATTTTGGAATTGTTCAATTTGTGAAATGCAATGGCCTTTCATTTTTGATAATAATGTACCATTTATCCAAATCAGCAATATTTTCATGGTGTGGTATGCATGGGAATTGCAACAGCCCAATGAAAATAGCCTCTTGATTGATTCATCTACTTTTCCGTAATGAATAATTATAATTTTACTCTCAGATTTTTTTTCTTCATAATCTCACCCCCTCAATCTAACACGGAGCACATTATCAATAACCCAAGGTGGAAACAATCAGTTGGCACTGCAATCCATGGGTACTGGCAAGCACTGCATTCTCGTCATGACAATTAATGTTGCTAGCTGCAAGCAGGAACTATATTACGCCTCAAATCTCTCTCTCGTGGGACAACTAAAAAAGGTGTAGTTCTAAGATATCGAGAGATGTGGTTGAGGATCCATTGTCTCTTCTCTAGTCGGACGCTTTCACGGGGTTAAAAAATACGTTTGGTACCACCTCCAGCAGCGCGACGCAAAGTGACCGGGCCGTCCGCAGAGACGCAAACCCGGCGCATATTTGCGGCAGGTTTGCGTCTCCGCGGACGCTGCACGGACACGTAAAATGTCCGCTCGCGTCTGTACCGGGCCCGTCTGGCAGCGAGCCTGTATCGAGGGCATCGCTTCCGCAGTCATCGCTTCAGCGGTCAGCGCTTCCGCGTCTGCGCCGCAGCCTTCGCCATTAATGGTGCGGCTGCCTATTCTGCGCGCGCACTGGAGGGCGGCGGCTGAGCTTCTGCGCCGCCTTCAATGGCATCGTATCCCGCGCGTGGCCAGCCTTAAAAGTCCACCGGCCCCGTTCCTCAATCGCCCACACATCCACTCGCACCACCACCACCGCAGCACCATGGGGAAGAAGAAGAACGACTTCGAGGCGCCCGGCAGCGGCACGAAGAAGGAGGAGCGGCCTGGCAGGGTGGCGCTGCCCGTCAGCATCGGGAGGCTGATGCACGCGCACTGGACGCCGTGCGACACCTGGAGGGACGTGCACATGCCTGGCGGCTGGCGGCTCAGCTACCGCCGGGTGCCCATCCCTCCGGTGCCTGCGCGCGAGCCAGATAGGATCAACGAGATCCGGCGTAGGAGGCGGTACCTGCCACAAGACCTCCGCGCCGATCCGGCGTACGCCATCGACTCCGATAGCTGGCGTACGTATCTCTCGACCGAGAGGCATCGGAGGAGGAGGGCGGGCTTCATGGGCGACAGGGATTTTCCATTCGACCGTCCACCGCCGCCTCGTCCTCGGAGAAAGCAGGCGCCGACGCGTGCGCACCAGGCGTTGACGCGTGCGCAGTACAACGACGACCACGACGACGATGAGTACGACGACGACCACGACTACATCGAGGCGCTGGCGTACCACAACGAGGAGGTCAAGGACGACTACGTCGCGGTTGTCTTCCAGGAATGGCAGCTGGCCATGGCGGAGGGCCGCAACTTCGAGTTCCCGGACAACATGATCGACGACGAGATGGCGAAGCTCGGCGTCCTCGTCTCCGAGAACGACCCACCTGTGCAGCCGCCGCTGCCCCGCTACGCCACCGGCTTCATGCCGCCGGGCCTATCGGAGGATGAAGCCCTTCGACTTGTGCTACAGGACTCGGCCGCGCCACAACCGCCGCCGTACAACCCCTGGGTTCCTCCACTGCCGCCTGATGGCGTGTAATACACACGTTCGTTGGGAACCCCAAGAGGAAGGTATGATGCGCACAGCAGCAAGTTTTCCCTCAGTAAGAAACCAAGGTTTATCGAACCAGTAGGAGCCAAGAAGCACGTCGAAGTTTGATGGCGGCGGGATGTAGTGCGGCGCAACACCAGGGATTCCGGCGCCAACGTGGAACCTGCACAACACAACCAAAGTACTTTGCCCCAACGAAACAGTGAGGTTGTCAATCTCACCGGCTTGTTGTAACAAAGGATTAGATGTATAGTGTGGATGATGATTGTTTGCGAAGAACAGTAAAACAAGTATTGCGGCAGATTGTATTCAATGTAAAAGAATAGGACCGGGGTCCACAGTTCACTAGAGGTGTCTCTCCCATAAGATAAATAGCATGTTGGGTGAACAAATTACAGTCGGGCAATTGACAAATAGAGAGGACATGACCATGCACATACATGATATGATGAGTATAGTGAGATTTAATTGGGCATTACGACAAAGTACATAGACCGCTATCCAGACATGCATCTATGCCTAAAAAGTCCACCTTCAGAGTTATCATCCGAACCCCTTCCAGATATTAAGTTGCAAACAACGAGACAATTGCATTAAGTATGGTGCGCAATGTAATCAATAACTACATCCTCGGACATAGCATCAATGTTTTATCCCTAGTGGCAACAACACATCCACAACCTTAGAACTTTCGTCACTCGTCCCAGATTTAATGGAGGCATGAACCCACTATCGAGCATAAATACTCCCTCTTGGAGTTAAGAGCAAAAACTTGGCCAGAGCCTCTACTAATAACGGAGAGCATGCAAGATCATAAACAACACATAGGTAATAGATTGATAATCAACATAACATAGTATTCTCTATCCATCGGATCCCGACAAACACAACATATAGCATTACGGATAGATGATCTTGATCATGTTAGGCAGCTCACAAGATCCGACAATGAAGCACATAAGGAGAAGACGACCATCTAGCTACTGCTATGGACCCATAGTCCAGGGGTGAACTACTCACTCATCACTCCGGAGGCGATCATGGCGGTGAAGAGTCCTTCGGGAGATGATTCCCCTCTCCGGCAGGGTGCCGGAGGCGATCTCCTGAATCCCCCGAGATGGGATTGGCGGCGGCGGCGCCTCGGTAAGGTTTTCCGTATCGTGGCTCTCGGTACTGGGGGTTTCGCGACGAAGACCTTAAGTAGGCGGAAGGGCAGGTCAGGGGGCCACACGAGGGCCCCACACACCAGGGCCGCGCGGCCAAGGCCCGGGCCACGCCGCCCTGTTGTGGCGGCGCCTCGTGGTCCCACTTCGTAAGTCCTCCGGTCTTCTGGAAGATTCGTGGAAAAATAGGCCCCTGGGCGTTGATTTCGTCCAATTCCGAGAATATTTCCTTTGTAGGATTTCTGAAACCAAAAACAGCAGAAAACAGCAACTGGCTCTTCGGCATCTCGTTATTAGGTTAGTGCTGGAAAATGCATAAATATGACATAAAGTATGCATAAAACATGTAGATATCCTCAATAATGTGGCATGGAACATAAGAAATTATCGATACGCCGGAGACGTATCAGCATCCCCAAGCTTAGTTCCTGCTCGTCCCGAGCAGGTAAACGATAACGAAGATAATTTCTGGAGTGACATGCCATCATAACCTTGATCATACTATTGTAAGCATATGTAATGAATGCAGCGATCAAAACAATGGTAATGACATGAGTAAACAAATGAATCATAAAGCAAAGACTTTTCATGAATAGTACTTTCAAGACAAGCTTCAATAAGTCTTGCATAAGAGTTAACTCATAAAGCAATAAATCAAAGTAAAGGTATTGAAGCAACACAAAGGAAGATTGAGTTTCAGCGGTTGCTTTCAACTTATCACATGTATATCTCATGGATATTGTCAATGTAAAGTAATATAACAAGTGCAATATGCAAGTATGTAGGAATCAATGCACAGTTCACACAAGTGTTTGCTTCTTGAGGTGGAAAGAGATAGGTGAACTGACTCAACATAAAAGTAAAAGAAAGACCCTTCGCAGAGGGAAGCATTGATTGCTATATTTGTGCTAGAGCTTTGGTTTTGAAAACAAGAAACAATTTTGTCAACGGTAGTAATAAAGCATATGTGTTATGTAAATTATATCTTACAAGTTGCAAGCCTCATGCATAGTGTACTAATAGTGCCCGCACCTTGTCCTAATTAGCTTGGATTACCGGGATTGTCATCGCAATACACATGTTTTAACCAAGTGTCACAAAGGGGTACCTCTATGCCGCCTGTACAAAGGTCTAAGGAGAAAACTCGCATTTGGATTTCTCGCTTTTGATTATTCTCAACTTAGACATCCATACCGGGACAACATAGACAACAGATAATGGACTCCTCTTTAATGCATAAGCATGTAGCAACAATTAATGTTCTCATATGAGATTGAGGATGTATGTCCAAAACTGAAACTTCCACCATGATTCATGGCTTTAGTTAGCGGCCCAATGTTCTTCTCTAACATTATGCATGCTCTAACCATTAAATGAGTGGTAAATCTCCCTTACTTCAGTACAAGACGGACATGCATAGCAACTCACATGATATTCAACAAAGAGTAGTTGATGGCGTCCCCGAGGAACATGGTTATCGCACAACAAACAACTTAATAAGAGATAAAATGCATAAGTACATATTCAATACCACAATAGTTTTTAAGCTATTTGTCCCATGAGCTATATATTGCAAAGGTAAAGAATGGAAATTTTAAAGGTAGCACTCAAGCAATTTACTTTGGAATGGCGGAGAAATACCATGTAGTAGGTAGGTATGGTGGACACAAATGGCATGGTGGTTGGCTCAAGGATTTTGGATGCATGAGAAGTATTCCCTCTCGATACAAGGTTTAGGCTAGCAAGGTTATTTGAAACAAACACAAGGATGAACCGGTGCAGCAAAACTTACATAAAAGACATATTGTAAACATTATAAGACTCTACACCGTCTTCCTTGTTGTTCAAAACTCAATACTAGAAATTATCTAGACTTTAGAGAGACCAATTATACAAACCAAATTTTAGCAAGCTCTATGTATTTCTTCATTAATAGGTGCAAAGTATATGATGAAAGAGCTTAAACATGAGCACAACAATTGCCAAGTATCAAATTATTCAAGACATTTTAGAATTACTACATGTAGCATTTCCCGATTCCAACCATATAACAATTTAACGAAGAAGATTCAACCTTCGCCATGAATACTATGAGTAAAGCCTAAGGACATATTTGTCCATATGCAACAGCGGAGCGTGTCTCTCTCCCACACAATGAATGCTAGGATCCATTTTATTCAAACAAAAAAAAACAAAAACAAACCGACGCTCCAAGCAAAGCACATAAGATGTGATGGAATAAAAATATAGTTTCAGGGGAGGAACCTGATAATGTTGTCGATGAAGAAGGGATGCCTTGGACATCCCCAAGCTTAGACGCTTGAGTCTTCTTGAAATATGCAGGGGTGAACCACCGGGCATCCCCAAGCTTAGAGCTTTCACTCTCCTTGATCATATTGTATCATCTCCCTCTCTTGATCCTTGAAAACTTCCTCCACACCAAACTCGAAACAACTCATTAGAGGGTTAGTGCACAATAAAAATTTACATGTTCAGAGGTGACATAATCATTCTTAACACTTCTGGACATTGCACAAAGCTACTGGACATTAATGGAACAAAGAAATTCATCCAACATAGCAATAGAGGCAATGCGAAATAAAAGGCAGAATCTGTCAAAACAGAACAGTTCGTAAAGACGAATTTTAAAATGGCACCAGACTTGCTCAGATGAAAATGCCCAAATTGAATGAAAGTTGCGTACATATCTGAGGATCACTCACGTAAATTGGCATAATTTTCTGAGTTACCTACAGAGAATTAGGCCCAGATTTGTGACAGCAAAGAAATCTGTTTCTGCGCAGTAACCCAAATCTAGTATGAACCTTAGTATCAACGACTTTACTTGGCACAACAATGCACAAAACTAAGATAAGGAGAGGTTGCTACAGTAGTAACAACTTCCAAGACTCAAATATAAAATAAAAGTACTGTAGTAAAAACATGGGTTGTCTCCCATAAGCGCTTTTCTTTAACGCCTTTCGGCTAGGCGCGAAAGTGTGTATCAAGTAACATCAAGAGACGAAGCATCAACATCATAAGTTGTTCTAATAATAGAATCATAAGGTAACTTCATTCTCTTTCTAGGGAAGTGTTCCATACCTTTCTTGAGAGGAAATTGATATTTAATATTACCTTCCTTCATATCAATGGTAGCACCAACAGTGCGAAGAAAAGGTCTTCCCAATATAATGGGACAAGATGCATTGCATTCAATATCCAAGACAACAAAATCAACGGGGACAAGGTTATTGTTAACCATAATACGAACATTATCAATCCTCCCCAAAGGTTTCTTTATAACATCATCAACAAGATTAACATCCAAATAACAATTCTTCAATGGTGGCAAGTCAAGCATATCATAAATTTTCTTAGGCATAACAGAAATACTTGCACCAAGATCACATAAAGTATTACAATCAAAGTCATTGACCTTCATCTTAATGATGGGCTCCCAACCATCCTCTAGCTTTCTAGGAATAGAAGCTTCACGTTCTAGTTTCTCTTCTCAAGTTTTTATGAGAGCATTCGTAATATGTTTTGTAAAGGCTAAATTTATAGCACTAGCATTGAGACTTTTAGCAAGCTTTTGTAAAAACTTTATGACTTCAGAGATGTGGCAATCATCAAAGTCTAAACCATTATGATCTACAGCAATGGGATCATCATCCCCAATGTTGGAAAAAATTTCAGCAGTTTTATCACAGGCAGTTTCAGCAGTTTTAGCAGTTTCCGGCAGTTTTGCAGGCTTTGCATTAGAAGTGGAAACATTGCCAACACCAATCCTTTTACCATTATTAGTAGGAGGTGCAGCAACATGTGGAGCATTAGCATTGCTAGTGGTGGTAATAGTCCAAACTTTAGCGGAAATTCAATTCGGCTCCTGGGTGCGTATGCTCCCTCTACCAAAAAAACATATTTCGAAATGTTAAAAAATTTGGATAAAAAATTCTACATGTACATCTCCATAATGTATGTGCATTCGCTAAGTTTCACGAAAAACCAATATTTTTTGTGGACTATGTAAAAAGGAGAAACTTTATCTTGTGAAAAGCATTATTTTTAGCACTGAATTTTGTCTTTTTTACACACGTCACATGATAAGTTGATTTTTTATGAAACAACTTTGTGAGCGCGTAGCACGTGAAGATGTACGTACAAATTTTTGTTTCAATTTTTTTAAAATTTAAAATGTACATAACATACATTTCAAAATATAGGGAGCATATGCACCCATGTTCCAAAACACCACTCCCAAACTTTAGCTACATTATTCTCTTTAGCTAGTTTTTCATTTTCTTCTCTTTCCCACCTAGCATGCAATTCAGCCATCAATCGAATATTTTCATTAATTCGAACTTGGATGACATTTGCTGTAGTAAAAATCTTATTTTCAATATCCTCAGGTTTAGCAGCCATTTTATTAATTAAGGAGGATTGTGACGCAGACAGGTATGAGATTCGGTTTTCAGCATTTGAAATCTTAGTTTGCAAACCCGAAATCCCCATATTCAAATTTTCAAGTTGATTTCCTATATTTTTCAACAAGGTAGATTGTTCATTCATAGTTTTAGTAAACATTTGATTTTGCTCATATTGTGATTGCATAAAGCTCTTAGTGGATCTTTCAATTTCTAGCATCTTTTCCTCATATCTACCATAAGAATTACCATGATCATTGATACGTCTCTGACGTATCGATAATTTCTTATGTTCCATGCCACATTATTGATGATATCTACATGTTTTATGCATACTTTATGTCATTATTATGCGTTTTCCGGAACTAACCTATTGACGAGATGCTGAAGGGCCGATTGCTCGTTTTCTTGCTGTTTTTGGTTTCAGAAATCCTAGTAAGGAAATATTCTCGGAATCGGACGAAATCAATGCCCAGGGTCCTATTTTTCCACGAAGCTTGCAGAAGTCCGAAGGGGAAACGAATTGGGGCCACGAGGTGGGGACACAGTAGGGCGGCGCGGCCCAAGCCCTGGCCGCGCCGGCCTAGTGTGTGGCCCCACCAGGACTCCACCGACATTGCCCTTCCGCCTACTTAAAGTCTCCGTCGCGAAAACCCTACCACGTTCGACGAAACCAGAGAAAACCTTCCAGAGCCGCCGCCATCGCGAAGCCAAGATCTGGGGACAGGAGTCTCTGTTCCGGCACGCCGCCGGGACGGGGAAGTGCCCCCGGAAGGCTTCTCCATCAACACCACCGCCATCTTCATCAACGCTGCTGTCTCCCATGAGGAGGGAGTAGTTCTCCATCGAGGCTCGGGGCTGTACCGGTAGCTATGTGGTTCATCTCTCTCCTATGTACTTCAATACAATAATCTCATGAGCTGCCCTACATGATTGAGATTCATATGATGATGCTTGTAATCTAGATGTCATTATGCTAGTCAAGTGGATTTTACTTATGTGATCTCCGGAGACTCCTTGTCCCACGTGTGTAAAGGTGACAAGGTGTGCACCGTGTGGGTCTCTTAGGCTATATTTCACGGAATACTTATTCACCGTTATGAATGGCATAGTGAAGTGCTTATTTATATCTCTTTATGATTGCAATGTGTTTTGTATCACAATTTATCTCGTGTGCTACTCTAGTGATGTTATTAAATTAGTTTATTCCTCCTGCACGGCGTAATGGTGACAGTGTGTGCATCGTGCAGTACTTGGCGTAGGCTATGATTGTGATCTCTTGTAGATTATGAAGTTAACTATTGCTATGATGGTATTGATGTGATCTATGCCTCCTTTCGTAGTGTGAAGGTGACAGTGTGCATGCTATGTTAGTACTTGGTTTGGTTATGTTGATCTGTTATGCACTCTAAGGTTATTTAAATATGAACATTGAATATTGTGGAGCTTGTTAACTCCGGCATTGAGGGTTCGTGTAATCCTACACAGCTAGTGGTGTTCATCATCCAACAAGAGGGTGTAGAGTCTAGCATCTATCTATTTATTCTTTTATGTGATCAATGTTGAGGGTGTCCACTAGTGAAATTATGATCCCTAGGCCTTGTTCCTAAATACAGCTATCGCTGCTTGTTTACTGTTTTACTGCATCTTTACTTCCTGCAATATTACTACCATCAACTGCACGCCAGCAAAGCACTTTTCTGGTGCCGTTGCTACTGCTCGCATTTATTCATACCACTTGTATTTCACTATCTCTTCGCCGAACTAGTGCACCTATTAGGTGTGTTGGGGACACAAGAGACTTCTTGCTTTGTGGTTGCAGTGGTTGCATGAGAGGGATATCTTTGACCACTTCCTCCCCGAGTTCGATAAACCTTGGGTGATCCACTTAAGGGAAACTTACTCGCTGTTCTACAAACCTCTGCTCTTGGAGGCCCAACACTGTCTACAAGAATAGAAGCACCCGTAGACATCAAGCACTTTTCTGGCGCCGTTGCCGGGGAGGAAAGGTAAACGGCACTCACACACCGGATCCCGGCAACGAAGCACTTTTCTGGCGCCGTTGCCGGGGAGGAAAGGTAAAAGGCACTCATACTCCGGTCCCAGGTACTAAGTACTTTTCTGTTGCCGTTGTGTGTTTGCTCGAAGCTATTTCCTTTAGATCCTGCAATTGCATCTTTTTGTTTCTTGTTTACACTAGTTAGGCATAATGGACAACAATGAGCTTCTTATTCTATTTCCTGATTTAAGACATGGATGGTTTGATGCGAAAATTAAAAAACCTATGGAACATATTAGTATGAACGCTTTGAACACCATTGTTGCTAATGATATGGAAAATTCTAAGCTTGGGGAAGCTGGCCTTGATGAGCATGATATTTTTAGTCCCCCAAGCATTGAGGAGAAAATTTACTTTGATGATACTTTGCCTCCTATTTATGATGATTATAATGATATTGGTCTTTTAGTACCGCCTGTTATGGAGGATAAATTTGATTATGATTACAATATGCCTCCTATATTTGATGATGAGAATAATAATGATAGCTACTTTGTTGAATTTGCTCCCACTACAACTAATAAAATTGATTATGCTTATGTGGAGAGTAATAATTTTATGCATGAGACTCATGATAAGAATGCTTTATGTGATAGTTATATTGTTGAGTTTGCTCATGTTGCTACTGAAAGTTATTATGAGAGAGGGAAATATGGTTGTAGAAATTTTCATGTTACTAAAACACCTCTCTATGTGCTGAAATTTTTGAAGCTACACTTGTTCTATCTTCCTATGCTTGTTACTTTGCTCTTCATGAACTTGTTTATTTACAAGATTCCTATGCATAGGAAGCATGTTAGGCTTAAATGTGCTTTGAATTTGCTTCTTGATGCTCTCTTTTGCTTCAACTCTTATTTCTTGCGAGTGCATCATTAAAATTGCTGAGCCCATCTTAATGGCTATAAAGAAAGAACTTCTTGGGAGATAACCCATGTGTTTATTTTGTTACAGTACTTTTGTTTTATATTTGAGTCTTGGAAGTTGTTACTACTGTAGCAACCTCTCCTTATCTTATTTTATTGCATTGTTGTGGCAAGTAAAGTCTTTGATAGTAGGGTTGATACTAGATTTGGATTACTGTGCAGAAACAGATTTCTGTCTGTCACGAATATGGGCCTAATTCTCTGTAGGTAACTCAGAAAAATCTGCCAATTTACGTGAGTGATCCTCAGATATGTACGCAACTTTCATTCAATTTGGGCATTTTCATCTGAGCAAGTCTGGTGCCACTTTAAAATTCATCTTTACGGACTGTTCTGTTTTGACAGATTCTGCCTTTTATTTCGCATTGCCTCTTTTGCTATGTTTGATGAATTTCTTTGTTCCATTAACTTTCAGAAGCTTTGTGCAATGTCCAGAAGTGTTAAGAATGATTGTGTCACCTCTGAACATGTGAAATTTTGATTATGCACTAACCCTCTAATGAGTTTGTTTCGAGTTTGGTGTGGAGGAAGTTTTCAAGGGTCAAGAGAGGAGGATGATATACTATGATCAAGAAGAGTGAAGAGTCTAAGCTTGGGGATGCCCCCGTGGTTCATCCCTGCATATTTCAAGAAGACTCAAGCATCTAAGCTTGGTGATGCCCAAGGCATCCCCTTCTTTATCGACAATTTATCAGGTTTCTTCTCTTGAAACTATATTTTTATTCCGTCACATCTTATGTACTATACTTGGAGCGTTTGTGTGCTTTTATTTTCGTTTTGTTATTTTCATTCTCTGAATAAATACATTCTTGTGTGGGAGAGAGACACGCTCCGCTGTTGCATATGAACACATGTGTTCTTAGCTTTACTTTTAATGTTCATGGCGAAGGTTGAAACTGCTTCGTTCATTGTTATATGGTTGGAAACGGAAAATGCTACATGTAGTAATTGGTAAAATGTCTTGGATAATGTGATACTTGGCAATTGTTGTGCTCATGTTTAAGCTCTTGCATCATATACTTTGCACCTATTAATGAAGAAATACATAGAGCTTGCTAAAATTTGGTTTGCATAATTGGTCTCTCTAAGGTCTAGATAATTTCTAGTAAAGAGTTTGAACAACAAGGAGGATGGTGTAGAGTCTTATAATGTTTACAATATGTCTTTTATGTGAGTTTTGCTGCACCGGTTCATCCTTGTGTTTGTTTCAAATAACCTTGCTAGCCTAGCCTTGTATTGAGAGGAATTCTTCTCATGCATCCAAAATCCTTGAGCCAACCACTATGCCATTTGTGTCCACCATACCTACCTACTACATGGTATTTCTCCGCCATTCCAAAGTAAATTGCTTGAGTGCTACCTTTAAATAATTCAAAATTTATCACCTCTGATTTGTGTCAATGTTTTATAGCTCATGAGGAAGTATGTGGTGTTTATCTTTCATTCTTGTTGGGCAACTTTCACCAATGGACTAGTGGCTTCATCCGCTTATCCAATAATTTTGCAAAAAGAGTTGAGCGGGGTTCCTAGCCCCCAATTAATCAACCTTCATTAATAATTCTCTTCACATGTTTTGCTCTGATTCATCAGTAAGCAACTTAATTTTGCAAATAGACACTCCTTCATGGTATGTGAATGTTGGAAGGCACCCGAGGATTCGGTTAGCCATGGCTTGTGTAAGCAAAAGGTTGGCAGGAGTGTCAGCCATAAATAATGAAACTAAAATACATGTGTAAACAAAAGAGAAGAGGGATGATCTACCTTGCTGGTAGAGATAACGTCCTTCATGGGAGCCGCTCTTTGAAGGTTTGTCTGGCAAGGGGGTTAGAGTGCCCACTACCATTCGTTGACAACAACAAACACCTCTCAAAATTTTACTTTTATGCTCTCTTTATGTTTTCAAAACCAAAGCTCTAGCACAAATATAGCAATCAATGCTTCCCTCTGCGAAGGGCCATTCTTTTACCTTTTATGTTGAGTCAGTTCACCTATCTCTCTCCACCTCAAGAAGCAAACACTTGTGTGAACTGTGCATTGATTCCTTGCATGCGCAATGCATTGGC